>NC_056541.1:34561122-34813622 GCF_910596095.1 Thunnus maccoyii | reverse complement strand
TAATACTGAGATTTGTTAATGGTTATATATAATATTAATATTCTTTTTTATATTTTGATCTCCATCTTGCCTTTCAAAAAATAGAATCTATGTCACCCGATTGTTTCTAGTCATGAAACATAACTCTTTTGTGGTGAGAAAACACTTTCATCACACTTTTCATGCACAGAGCATGAATCACAAGACAGAGAGCCAGAAAGAGAAGGGTGGCACGGGCCAGAATAACTTCTGATGATGATGATCCCTCTGGGGACGGCAGATGGAGGAGGGGGGGGGGCAGAAGTGGAGAGGAAATGGAAATTGAAGGACGGAGGTGAGAGAGCCGGAGAGGAGGTGTGGCCGGGTCATGGCAGCAGGTTTCTGCATTATTTTTATGATGACATTGCTACACATAAACCTCCTAGCCCAGCTAATGTGCCTTTTAGTGACTGAGCCAAGCCTTCTTTGAGAATCGTTACACTTCTGTCACTCTACATGCCAACACTGTCATTGATTGTGGTTATAAACCTTAATAAGAACACCTTCTGGGTACGGTTGTGGCTAGTGTTTATTTTCCAGCATGACACTTATTTTGTCTGTTTAGCTCTTTAATTCATCAAGTGGACCCTCTATTTGACCTTCTAGTAAAGAGATGCAGGGCACCCGGACCAAAATCCATTTCATTTGCAACTGCAGACCTGATAGATTATTAGTAAAACTAACTTTTGCTGTTAGTTTATTAGACAGAAGAAACCTGTGACCCTTCATTAATCAATTTAACATCACCTGCAGCATTTATAATGTATTGCCCTTTATGAATTACTTATTAACAACTGTAACTGCAGACATGGTGGCTTGTTGGAAATTGAGAGAGGGATTTTTCACACCATAAGTTGTTCCTATGAGTGGCTTATAACTGATCTATAATTAGTATTTACAAATGTTTATATAATGATATAATTTAGTAATTTATTAATTAGTCAGTAGTTTCAACTTATAAACCCCTCATAAATGATGCTTAGTTAGAAAGTAGTAACTAAATTTGTGTCTTGGTTGTATCATATCACTGTTAAAGGTGCAGAACAGACTTGGCAGAAATGGATTATAATATTCATAAGTATGTTTTAATTAGTGTATAATCACCTGAAAATAAGAATCGTTGTGTTTTTGTTACCTTAGAATGAGCCTTTATATCTACATAGGGAGCAGATCCTCTTCCACGGAGCCGCCATGTTGCACCGCCATGTTTCTATAGTAGCCCAGAATGGACAAACCAAACACCGGCTCTAGTCGGCCTTTCGTATTTTCCACGGCCACATAGGTTCTCCTACATGCTTTGGGGGGGGGGGGGGGGGGGGGGGGGGGGGGGGGGTTTAGATCATTGAAATGTATTCAGTGCTGCTTTGTAGCTGCAAATATGTTGATTTGATGTGTATAATTGGCATATTTCTTACTTTGAGTTCACATACAAAGCAATGTGCAGACCAGTGTGAGCTTCAAAGCAACTGGCAGGTTTTCGTGTGAAATAGAAAATACACCACCTAACAACATGGGCCCTAAAATGCAGGTCAGCGGCTCCATTGGAGTAGAGCTGCTGTCAGCAGCTATTTCAGTATGATAGGACTGATTTTTCTGTTATGTCTATTTTGCTAAGATTGTGTTATCAGTTGGTATCAATGAAATCCTGTAAACCTGAAAGCCTGTTAATGTCAACGTGCATTAATTGGGTTTTTTTTGCCCACTTGGGGGAAGCACAATAAACTGTAACCACCATATTGACATATTACCAACTAATAAAGTTAATAACGTGTTAGCAAACAGTTACCTATTTACATTAGCATTCGCGTCTCTGGACACCAGACGAATGTAGATCCAATATTCACTCTTCTTTTAGCTCCAAGTCTTGAGAAACTTGTTAAATATACATGCTACTGGCTAAACGCTCCACTATATTCACTAGCTAGTCGCTAACATTGTCTGTCTGCTATTTTGTGCTGGGAAGGTAATGCACAGTGGGGAGTCGGGTGATAATTCTCTGTGGGTTTGTCACTTTGAGTGATACCTTTCAAATTCCAACAATTGTTTTGAATCATTGTTAATATAAAAATATTAATTAGTGCAGCTTTAGCTGTCGGTATGAATGAAAGTTTAGTTAGGGCTGTCATGTTGAGCAGGTTTCTCCAGAGCAGGGTTAGTGCTGTAGTGTGGTGCTGGTTTCTGTAACTATGATTATGCCAGTAACATGCTGATGTAAACTCAGGCAAGTGTCCGTAGTTGTAAACTTTGTAATATCCTTTTGTTTAATGTTGTGTCAAAACTGCAGCTCTTCACAGAGTTGAGCTCCATCAAAGAACCTTCAAAATTAAATACCATGTGCCACAAATGCTGCTGACATATAAGCTTCACAAAATATCTTCAAAGAAGATGTTTTTTAAATTTTTACCCTTTTCATTTGAGGAGAGTCTAGGTCTCCTTGATGGCCACAAAAAATCACAGTCTTGCTTGTGTCTTTTCCAGGATTGTTGCTGCTTTATCACACTAGAGATAAACTAATGAAAACCTTATAAGGTGTTCAGTTATCAAACTGCAGTACCGATTCAACAGCAGGAAATTCAACTCTAGCTCCCGGTCCTCCATAATGACAGCATAGAAAATTGCAGTGCATTTAAAGGTTATGGTAGATATGGGGGGGGGAGAGGGGGGGACTATTAGCTGGACCCAACATTAGTGCTGTATTTCAGATAATGTTATGCTCATTTCCTTTCCTGCATATACTGTATGTGACATATGCTAATTTACATATATGTGTAACCAATCATGTCCAATATGCCTAATTAAGAATTACTTTACACAAATGGCCACTTGAAGACGCACACTTAAGCCTCCCCACCACCTCATTCTGAACGATCAATGTCTGTAATTTCAAACTGTCTTCTCAGAGCAAACCATGAATTGATCAGTTCAAGCATTGCTAAAGACTGAACATGAGTGATCATCAGTGATTCATACAAAAACCCAGCAGTATCTATCAGTGGCAGCCGAGAAGACCGGAACTAAATGGAGGCGAAATTACCCTTGCTAAATGAGACAATAATGAAATAATGAATTTCAGTCACACCCTCCACACTGTTTCTGCACTGAGCACATTGATAAATTGGAACTATTAAACAATATCCATCAATCCATTCTCTATACTCCCTCGGTCCCGTTCAGGTGTGACTGAGCTGGAGCCTATCCCTGGAGAAAAGGCACCACTCTATTGCAGGGCCACTACATTCTGTATATATGCAAATATATTCATGCAATTTAAAGTTTCCATGTCATCCGAGTTGCATGTCTGTGGACCATGGGAGAGTGGTTCACCTGGAGGAAACCCATACAAACACTAAGTTGCACCAGCTACTCATAAATCCCAGTTTGTGTGACTTTCTGAAGTTCTTAGTGACTAATGGCTAGTTAAATCTGAATCATAAATGTCTTTGCTACTAAAGACTTAATTAATGTGTAAATCACTTGCCAGGAAACATCTGTAGCTCCATCTAATCAAAAGTAATCAACTATGTACACAGGAAGTCAGTGTAGTATCAAAAATAACAGTTTAAAGGAGCAAAGCAAAACATTAACTGAACTTCCAATCCCGAGTCCTTTAAATGTATGTAAGTTAGTAGTGTTCATGTAGTCTAGAACAAGTGAGAAATATCCAATTATGCAAACCTAACAGACGTTAATTAGCCTGTTAAGTCATTTAAGCTAACGTTATTGGTATAAAATGTTGAAATTTGAAGTACTTTGTGTTATTTTGTGAGCTCAACCATATTTCCTCTCCATTGAAACGGGCTATATATTAGTAAGCTAACGTTAGTTGTGTCCATTGGTTCAGTTAGCTACGCAACAGTTCCACCAGGCAGTTAGCGGGTGTAAATATTAGGAAATGACTATATAAGAACTAGTTTGTTTGTTGAAACCAGCTTTCAGTTCGGTAATGTGTAAATCTCCACTTCGTAAACACTTATAATTAAGCTAAGTCTGAATTTACGAACAGCAGCGGTGCAACCAGCTCCTGAGATAAGTGTTAACCACTAATACTGAATGTTATGATCATCTTAATTATTGGTGCCATAGTGTGACTATTTGCAATATCCAGAAATATCTCAGCTCCATCCAGTCTATGCAGTAGAGCTTTCTATATCTAAAATATCTAAAAGTAGGTTTTTCTCAATTACTTCCACACAATCAGCTTCAGCCAGCACACTGGCATCAGCGTTCAGCTGTACTGGTGATCTACGGGGTTGTGCAGTACGAGAACACCACAGGAGTGACTGAAACAATGATGGAGATGAAAAAATGTCTTATCAGCTGCAACACTGCGTTCCGACCCCCCCCCCCCTCCCCCCCGATGAGATCCTGCAGATTTGCTCTATTTGATAAAAATTATTTCATATCTAATAACTAATAGAAATTCTTCAGCTCATGCAGGAACTACTGAATCAAAATAAAAGGAGTAAAATATAAAGTGGAGCCTAAACAGCAGTGGGAGATGGCTGCATGTGATGGGTCACAGTGGGCGACTCTCCTTCTCACCTCCACCACCATCATCCTCGACACTTTCAGAAATGCTGAAATACATTTCCTAGCACAGCCATAAAGATATGATGCTGTCTGTGTGAATTTACTGCTTCTCTACAGCATTTTAATAACATCTCTTTGTTGCATGGAGGGAGGTCACAGGAATATAACCACATTTCTACATCTGTGAATTATTACCTGAATGGGAAACCAGCAATGAGCAGACTGGGAGTGTATGGTGTGTGTGTGTGTGTGTGTGGCCTGTTTCTATCTTAATCTGCCTTTTCATTCTCACTTTCCTGAGATGTAAAGATTTAATTGTATTTTGAAAAAGGTCTAGTTCATGGTTTTCTCGCTGAAAGGAGGACTTGCAGAGGAATTACAGGTCATCATCACCTGCCATGTACATTAGATATAAAAGCAGACATGAGAAGCTTCGGGCAGAACAGAAAAAGCTTCATGTGTAGATACAGTAGGAGGAGGCTGTCTGAAGCAAACACAGTAGAGAGATAGAAAAATGTAACAAGACACACATTCACAGATAGATGCACAATATGCAGACCACACATGCACATGCACATGCACATGCAGCAGAGCGCAGCTTTTTATGCATCTAATTTCCATTCAGCCTCGTTGTCATAAGGAGCCGCCCGACTGATGAAGTGGCTTCCTACACACATGAATGTTCATTAAGAGGATGAGAAACCAAAGATATTAAAGAATATATAAATCATTCACAGGCAGAAGTGTAAAGTCTGCCACAGGAAGATAAAACCTCACACAGCCTGCAGTGTTATACAATCACTGGCTGCTTTTAGTGAAAGCTTTATGTTTTACTCAGACGTGATCCAGAAGGCATTGAATAATTAACTATGACAGTATTCATGGTAGTTCATTCCAGCCATTATATGAAAATAAGAGGGAGCTCCACACTACCATATGTATGGGAGGGCATTTTTGAACTTTTATGGTTAAGTAATGGAAATTATGAAACCCTAACAAACAACATTAAGATGTCTTAAAGAGTTTTGGACAACTTTTTAAGCCACAAGTATCTTAAACCAGGCGAGCAAAATAACATTGCAGCCTCATATCCATCAGCTGCAGTTTATCAATGCACCAAAATCAACAAAACATTTACAATAGGACCTCATCAGAAGCCAGTGAGGAATTCAGCTGTGAGGTGGTTTTTTTTAAAATAACCAATTAACTGACTTCTTTAGTAGCACTATAACATTTTCATATTATTTCAAAGCTTTTGCTTTTGCATATTTTGGAAAAATGTTAAGAGCAGTGATCAATCATCACTTTATGCTGTTTGCACTGATTTTAAATTAAAATGTCTTAAAAATTCCTTCACATTAATTGAAAGGCAAATGTAATGGATTAGACTACATGATCCAAATATGTGAGGTGTTCAGGACAGGATGATCTCTCATGAGAGCGTGAGAGCCGCAGCTTACCTGTCCAGAGCGATGGCAGTCATTGAGTAGATGCTGGCAAACACAGCCGCGATGGGAAAGAAGTTGTGGAAGCGGCAGTAGACCAGTCCGAAGTACCACTCGTTGTGCACAGCGTAGGTGAAGTTGATCACCGTGTTGAAGGCGGACATGGAGGCTTCGGCGAACGCCAGGTTCAGCAGGAAATAGTTGGTGACGGTCCTCATGCGTTTATGCGCCATAATAATCCAGATCACTGTAACATTACCTACCACGGACACGATCACTATACAACTGTATGCAATGGCCCAGAGCACTATTCTCCAGACTGGCTGCACAAACTGGTTCCAGTACACCGTACCGTTATTGGTGTTGTTGTAGCTGGTGGTCCAGTTTGGCCCATCGGTGGTATCGAATAAAGGATCCATTCTGCCGTCTAGGAATGAAAGTCACACTAAACCCACTGGAATTAAAAACTAATTCAATTTACAACAGTTGGAAAGTTCCAAATGCAAAGTGGACAATGGAAAGTTTGTGAAAGCGTCACTGCCGCAGCCTCACTTTGCAGCGGGCATAACTGTAGTCGGTGAAATGTCCACTTGAAGACCCCTCTGTCTTGGAAAAAGTGAATTCAGGAGATGTAGATATTTTACGTGGATATTTCAATAACAATCTATCCACCGCTTAAAAACTTTTCACGGTGCGTAAAAACGCAAACGCGCCTTTTACGCGCATTGCAGCACCAGAGTCTGTGTTGCACTAGCTGGTCATATAAATCAGAGAGGTCTGCTGCGTCCTCTCTCCCTCAGCGGCTCTGAGCTCTCCTCCCGCTCTGCTCCTCTGCTCAAACCGAGCCGCTGCACACCAGCTTATGGCGCGTGCCGCTGCGCACCCGTCCAATCGGCAGGCTGTAATTATGATTATGGATGAGCTCAGGTACGTTATTCATTCCATTTGACTCAGAGCGCACAGAGAAGCCAACGGGATTATCATGCCTAAATACCTCTCATCTGATTTAATATGCTTATAATTCCTTTGTAGCCAATAACAAACAGCACAGACGCAAGAGAATGAATGAATCATTTCAGACCGGCACAATAATAATAATAATAATAATAATAATAATAATAATAATAATAATAATAATATGAAGATGTAATAATATTTGTTGTTGTGTAGTGGTATTAGAGATAGCATCAAATGTTAACATTTATGTTTAAAACTGACATTGTCCCAATAAATACAATACAATCATTGATATAATTTTCTCTCCTGAATGTGGTGTGTAATGTGGTGAGGTGCCACCCTGTCTGAATGCCCCTGCCCTCCCACTCACTGCCCCCCTCTTGTGGTATCTGGACTTGTATGTGGAGATCAAGTCTCCAGTGTCACGTGTTATTGAAATACTCTTAATAACATTGTCATAACTTGATTCATGAGAAAAAAAATTAATAACATGCTTAAAAATTTCTTAAAAATGTCCTGACTCTGATATAATATACCTGAAAACATTTAATGACACTTTTTCACCATGTTCACAGTAAACAGGACTAGAAAACCACTACAGTCCTTTATAAGAGAGGCCAGTCCAGGATATGATCCTCTGGAAGCTGAAGTCTTTTATTGTATACAGTAACTTTATATATTTCACCAGAGCTTTGCTTCAGGGGGCATTTTTTTGCAGGGGACTACTCAAAAGAGCAATGTGAGGGGATGAATGAGTTCATTAAAAAGGCCACTTCCAGGTTTGCCACTGAACGCTTGACAGCACTGCAAGTCTTGAGAGTGAATAGCTGAATAAAGCTCGACTCAAACCCTCTTTACTGTGTGATTATGGAGCAGAGGAGCTCATTTAGCCACAAGTTTTGATGTTGTAAACCTCACAGGTTCAGTAAATCTTTTTAACCCACAGTCATATTTTTAAAAGTGTAAGATAAGTTCATTAGAGGCGTAAAAGGCAGCTTGATTTGTGGTCCAAAGCATTGCATTTCTCAAACATCGTGTTATTACATCATAAATTACAGAGCTGCACTTGGGTTAGTTTGACGTTTTGGAAAATATACTTATTTGCTTTCTGGCGGAGAGTTAGATGAGAAGATCCAGCAGAAAGACTGGAAACAGCTAGTCTGGCTCTGGTCAAAGGTAAAATGCACCTTTAAAGCTGACTAATTATGACAAATACACACTATGTGTGTGAATATTTCTACGTGCATCCAAATCGACTTCTGATCATGTGGTACGCCGTAATCACCACAGCAGATTCTATTTTAGAAAATCAGAAATGTAAAAATGTTGTAGCCTAAATCATTTTTCAGAATTTGATTCACAGATACTGATTTGCTTCCATCCTCGTTCTATCTGAGTCGGCTACACAATCTTTTATTGTTGGTGCAGGATGTGAAGACAAGAATTTCAATTATTTTTATCCATTGGTCTGTGAAGCATAAAAACAAATTAGTTTAGTGTCATACATCATATAACTTCTGTCAATTCAGAATTCTACAGAGAGCCTGCAGTTCACAGGTTTTTGTTTAATCACAATGCAGATTTTTATATGTAGTTAATCACTGACGTTGACTGTATTTCTGTATCAAACTCTCTGAATCAGTTTCCTTGAACACCTTGTGCCTTCCAGCCTCCACACTTCATTTAAAGCAGAGTTTTATATGCCAGTTCTAAGCTGACAGGAAAGCTCAGGCTCACCAGAACAATATCCTCAATGAATGAATATATAAATCAGTTATATAGTTAATGTCAGCTAAAAAATGCTAAAAAGTAGAAGTTGACTACTGGAAGCACTACAGCCTCACTGTAATCCCACACAGAGCATCACAGACACACTCTATAGTCCTCTACTGGAATAAAATGGGCAAAGAACAGAGCGACGTTTCTTTTTTAAGCACTGAGGCCATAATTTACTGCGTCAAATTCTCAAAGCGCAGAAAATCATGCAATTCACATTTTTGACACTCCAGTATTCTACCTCTTGCTTCACAGCTCTCATATTTATTGCACTGCAGGCTATTGCTTTCATTCAGGCTTGTTCTTATGTTAATGCCAAGTGTTCCCAGAACCTCATGTACCTCTTGTGAGACCCTTTTGTGTTATTGCCATCTTGACAAGGGCTCACTTGAGAAAAGAGATAGAAATCTTACATGTGAATGCTGTGATTAAACATCAGTTTAGCCCCCCCCCCCTGTCTGTCCAACACTTTGGTCCAGAGACAGATGTCTTGACAAATTTTGGCCAGATTGCTTTATAATTTTTGTCTTTTTGTCTCCTTTTGATTTTGCACACAGGATTTAAAACCCTTTTTGCTGATTCAAACAGGAAAATGAACAAAATCGAATCAAAAATAGAAATATGTGTTGCCCAGTGCACCATGTTGGGGATTGTGTTGTAGATGTGAAGAACTTGCTGGTGGATGCATCCCATCCTCCTGTAATGTTCCTCAAATGTCTGCTTTTCCCTTTATGTCACTGTCCTTCCCAGGTCAACAGTTCCCCTTTGACTTCAGCGATGTAGTAACCATAAAACCTTATCTCCCCCAACGATAATTCAATTATAAATGGTGTCCACTGTTCAGCCATGGCAGCTCTGCTCCTCCTGCACAAGGACACTGCTTTTCTCTTGGGAGAAGCTTCGATCCACTCTGGACTGTCCTCTCCATCACAACTGTCAAGAGCACCATGGTGGAGACTGAACGGCTTGTAAGGAAAAGCCAAAGAGAGTAAATGACCCCAGCTTCTAGCACACACAGGTCACATAATCCTCCTCATTTCGCTCCATTTCCAGCTGCATCACAGATGTACTTCACAGCTCTAGTTCTAAATCATGGCATGACCAGGTCACAATAACCTCTACTTCTATGCTATCCCTGTACCATGAGACTTTGTTGATTACTTGTAATTGTATAAAATAGAATATAAACCTTCTCAGCACATCTCTTCATCTGTTTTTAGCCTCTCAAGCACCATGACTCTATGGATGGTGATGTCGGCCTGTCAGTTGCTTCACCACTTTGGTCCAAACTGAAATATCTCAAAAACTATTGGATAGATTGCCAATAAATTTTTATACAGACATTCTTGGTCCCCAGAAGATTAATTCTGCTGACTTTAGTGATCCCCTGGCTCCTAACACCTCCACCAGGTTGACATTTGTGGTTCAGAGTAGAATGTCGTGACAACTGGTCAACGGATTGCCATGAAATTTGTTGCAGATATTCATGAAGAAGAATCCTAAAAACTCTGGGGCCACCCTGACTTTCCATCTCATCCTCTACATCTACACTGCAAGATGATTAGCACAAATTTTGCCCAGACATTCATGGTTTGCAGACAATGAATCCTAATCAGTTTGGTGATCACCTGACTTTCTATACAGTACAGTACAGTAGTAGCATTTGTGATTCTAAGTGAAAGGTCTAGAATACCATTCTTGTCCTCATCAGGATGAATTGTAATAACTTTGATGATCCGTCAACTTTCCATCTAGCGCCATCATCAGGTCAAATGTGTCCAGTAATTTGGGTAATGACCAAATATCTGCTGAACTAATGACAATTCCACCAGCGTCAACTGTATAATTTGTTTAGTGCTAATTAGCAAATATTAGCATGCTAACATGCAAAACTTCAATTGGTGAATGTGGTAAATGTTGCGCCTGCTAATCATCAGTATGTTAACAAAGCCGTTAGTATGATTGTGGACTTTTGGTGGCAAATTGTTGTTTGAGCTGTTGTTCAATCCAAAGTATTCTGCCTAAACATTTCCAGTAAGCCCTGATTTTTACAGAGCCAGTGCTGAGCGAGACTTCCTGTCCAGTAAATTTGCTGTTCATGATACAATTGTTGCTCCCCAGCTAATAAGTAAAGAGGTCAAACTTATTAAAGGAGTTCAGACCTTTTAAAGGGCCAAGGCTCTTTTACTGAGAGACATGACAAACTGGACCAAACTGGGGGTGCAACAACCTTCCCAGATTTAAAGGAATAGTCCCACAAATAATGATCTGTAACCCCACAAATTAGTGTTTTTACACAATGGTGAATGGATTGAACAACAAGATATCATCATGTTTATTAGTGAGCTTTAGAGGTGCTGGTAGACGGATTTCATTGCTTCTGGAACCAGAACCAGGTTAGCAGTTTCCCAGCATTTCAGTCTTTGTGCCGAGCTATGCTAACTGGCTGCTGGCTCCAGCAACATATTGTACGGACAGTTATGAGAGTGGTATCGATTTTCTCATCTAACTCATGGCAAGAAAACGAATAAGTGCATTTCCCAAAATGGCAAACTCTTCCTGTTATTGCAAGATGTTACGGGATGAACAGTTTTACCCCTTTTGTCCCTAAATGAGACAGCAACTAGTTAAAATAAACTTTTCTTACAGAATGACTGACAACATAGAAAACAACTATTCCTAATGTTTTTAAAGAAAAGTGGCTTCATTCATTGGCGACTAACTGGAACCACTATAGGAGACATTCTGTTCATTTTAGACATCTTAGAGATATAAATATAATAAAATGATCACTCACTGCTTATAATATTTCTTTTAAAATAAGTTTAAGGCCCACATACTTATTTTTTTCTTTTCTGACCATCTGCTGATGTCACACTTGAATCAGGCGATGTATTTGTTGACCCCTCTCATCTTTAATTAAGCCATACACGATGTCCTCTCTGAATCAATATAACGCTTACGATACGTTTTCATCTGCTGTATGTATGAACTGCAAACACAGACATATTTTCAACAAGGTCAGTGTGACTCGTTTCAATTAAACTGTGTCAGTCTTGGACTTATGCAGTTTGTCAGTGCAGGAAATAGGATGTTGAATTGATTCTCAGAGTCGTAGTTATTACTGCTCAGTGTAATTTGGTTTCAATCAGTTAAACTGAGATATCAAAACTGGTGTGAAATTAAAAATGGTTCAAAAATGTTTTAACGCACATCGCAGTCACAAATAACATTACAATTAAGAAGTTAAAATTAACACTGACAAATAATCTAAAATGTGGTTTGAAGTATAACTCCTCCATTTATAATGACATGAAATGGACTTTTGCAGACGCTGTGCTAACCAACATATATAATAATATTCAGTGGTTCAACATGGGTTCAATCAACACAAAGCATTTTCTTACATACACACACACTGAAAATACAATAATATTGATAAAAAGCAGGTATATCAAGCGCTTTGTTGGTGTTAAGTTATCATTAAAATCTGCCAGTCATTCTTAATTGGTTTGCTAGATCCAATCAGCAGAAAAACAAGTTGGTCTCAGGAGATGCAAACGAGGCTGATTATGATGAAAAGTTGTTTACTTCACCTCTCCTGATGATATAATCCAGCCCAATCAGGAAGCACCACGGTTGCTGGAATTGAAAGCCGTGTTGTTCCTTCTGTCATCAGATATTGAAACTATTCTTCTAGACCAGACTATGAGAATACACCAGACAGTCATATGCACTGTTCATTTAGTATCAGCATTCCTTCATGACCTGAACACAACACAACAGTTTGTTTAGTTATCTTCTTCCTCTGTTCCACTGTGGGCTCCTTCTAACCACCAACTGTTGTGATGGAAAGGGGCATTGTATGAGTACGTATGAGTGAATACAATAACATCAGAGAGGTGATATTGTTTCACAGTAAAAGGGGCAGAATACTGCAGGAGCAGCAAAAAGGCAACGTATGCCAGAAACATCTTTGTGGTTATAAGTCATAATGAGCTTTAAAATGGGTGTCAGTCACTCAACTGTGCATTTCATCACTGAGAAACATCAGGCTGTAAATTGTACACTTTGTATTTATATGAACCTCACTCTCACCTTGCCTAACATTACTCTCTGCAGAGGTAAACATTGCATATTGTTTTGATTCGTCTTGTTTCTGGAACTAGCATTAGATATTTAGGCTTTAGCAAGTTATTCTACAGATAAAAGTCCCTTCTTGTTGTCATCTCAACTATCTTCACGCCTCTCAAACCTTTGACCACAGTTATCATGATTCAAGCAACATACTCTGATCAGCCAAAACAGACATATTTCAAGTCCCAATGGCTAAATTGGCTCAATCCTCCATGGTGCAGAGCTGGGGGCCCAGAGCAGCAAGCTGCTGGCACATCAGAGGTTTGTGGTGTGATCAGCTCCTGTAGGGAGGGAGGGTTAGGGTTAGGGTTGATGGATTTGTATGTGAGTAGCAGGTCTTTGTAGGAGACAGGGAGCCAGTGCAATGAAAACAGAATTGGTGTTATTTATATACAATACATTACTTTGTGGTTCTGTCACAAAGTGTTCCCTGCATTTTCAAAGGCATTTTTGTGAAATGTTTGCCTGGTAAGTCTGTCCATACAGAGTATATATGGATGTACCGTATGCATTGGGGCAAAGATAATGTCTTTCCAGGCAGATAGTAGACGTCTGTGAGATCCTGTTGCTGGATAACAGGTAAAAAATGACTTCTTCTCATGAGGGAACAGTGTCACTGAATCATGAGGTAATGTACGGAGTGCTTAGGTCAGAAATGGGAAGTAGTTTTAAAAGCACTGGTCATCAGGAAGCTGTATGTGTATAGTTCACAGAGTCGTAACAAGCTCACACCAAAACCATCATTAATTCTTCAATTCATAAAGACGTGAAGTTGAATTTGAAGAAGAACAAATATTTATAGATGCTGGTACAACTAAGATCGAACTCTCACTGGTAGAAGGGCGTTCACGCAGGAGACAGCCAGTGTTGAATCTTATGGACATTCAGAGAAGAAATGCTGTATTTGACCTGTGAGATCCCTGCACCCTCTGACGACTGACAGAGCTCATTGCTTCACTACTTATTTAAGTATCTATTCTCTTTGAGTTGTCAGTTGACATTAGCTTTCAACTGAACAATGTAGAGGTAGAGTATTTCATAATACATTCTGTCCACCTCTATATTGGCCACTGAAGGAAAGGCTGTGGTTGAAGGTTTCATCGCTGCTCTATGTGTGTGAACAAGCTGCTGTATTCAGACTGGCAGCACCTGTGCTGTTTACAGTATATTATTATTACATATTATCAAATTGAAATTAATAGAGGACAAATCTAATATTGGTATCAGCAACAGGAGGAAAACAGGAATAATTGCTGCTGTCATGTTGCCTCAAAGGAATGTCAGTGACAGGAAGTAGATCAGTCTTATTGTACACACACATATCCACAAAAACAACGGACCAAAGCAGTTTTATTTGTACATAAAAATGCATGTGCAAACTCACACCCATTTTATTATTTTTACTGATGTATGCAACTAATGCTGTTATAGTGCAATGTATAGTCAGGGGAGCTGAGAAAGTACAGAAGCCTTGTCTGAGGAGTGTAACCCCATATTAGAGTCTTTACAGAGGACTTTACATTCACAGTTATTCTGAGGAACATACTGAAGCTTCCCCTTAAACAGCCTGAATAAAGACTTCATATTCTCCTGATTGCAGTACCAGGAGTCCAGCGACCAAAGTGATGGCTGCAGGCAGAACGGTTGAAGTGAGGTGGAGTTGGAGAGCACAAGAAGCAGTGGAGGTCAGCTGAAGCACAGGACGCTAGTGGGGACGGTGACAACAGTGAGACTCTGGAAGGGCAAAGCAAGTTCCCAAAACAAGGCTCAGGGAAAGGACAGATGCCGTTTAGTTCAGGAGGAGGTAGATATCAGGCAGATATCAATGCATCACCAGGATGATCACCAGGTTTTATTAAGTGTGTCTTTATTTAATATGTCTCTCATTGGAGCAACGATTCCTTTATTCCAGGACAATTTTGTTATTTGCACATCTGTGAACCCGTCAACATCTAAATGATGTGTTGTCTTAATGCAAATCCTGTGTTATTATTTGCACAATTGCACATGCATATGCATATAGTCTCACTACTACTACATACTATGGACATTTGCACATTCCTGGTTATGTTTTATGTATTCTAATCTCTTGATCTTAATGTTTTAAAATGATCATATTTTACAAATTTTATATAGTAAATTTCTATTTCTGTTTTATATTATTTATGATTACTTGACTTGTATATTTTTACTTGTATTTTTCTCTTTTGTATATATTTTGATTGTTATGCACCACGACACCAAAGCAAAATCCTTGAATGTGCAAATCTACTTCAGCCTGTTTCAATAAACCTGTTTCTGATTCTGATTTTCTCTCACAGGAGACAATTAAACTTCACCTTCTTCCTGCAGCAGCAGGGAGCGTGGACCAGGTGAGAGAGTGTGCTGAAGCAGAAGGTCACTTGACAGTTGACAGGCAGAGCCCCACCTCATCAAATTCAATGATCTAGTCTGTGTGTGACATGCTGCAGAGTCCATCCAACCTGAATGCACGATGCAAGCTGAGTCACAGTCCGGGGTGTCCACAGGTCTACTCACTAAAACAACCAACTGGCAGCTGTGTGTGGACCTGGATGTGTCCGGGTACCAGGAGCTGTTAGAGAAGTGTCAGAAGCAGGGATGGAGATTCATACCTACAAAGGTGGGATGTCGAGGTTTTGTTGGCCGCTCACTCTGCTGATCGTTCACACTGCTGGGCATCAAAGAGGAGCATCATGAAGTCCACACTGCAGGCTGCTGATAGAGCCTCCAGATGGCCAGGGAGCATTTTTATAACACTGTACTGTAGTATATACTGTGTAATGTGTATATAATGACAATTATTGATGCTGAATAAATGAATAAAGATGTAGTAATAATATTCAGTACATCAGCAGTACCTGTCCTGTGGTCTGTTAAATATTCAACTGACTATGTGTCATTCTGGGCTGGAAATTGTTCCTCTCAACTGCAATTTTTTTGGCACTTTCCACAATTGCAGCCAGCTACTCCCATCTCATCTCATCACAGGTGAGGAAAAGTTATTTCACAGAAGCTCCTGCTACGACAGAAAGAAGTCATTAAAAGAGGCACAATCTAGAATTGGTTTTACGCAACTAATCACTGTATTTAAGCCGTCTGTAATGGGAATAAAATAATACACTATGTCAAATTAAGGGAATATACCATTCTTGTCAAATGCAAGTGTTGTATAGAACTACATGTACTGTATGTATATTAACAAAGTTAAACAATTACAAATGAAGTAAAAATTGTATACGTCCCAAAATGTGCATGTGTGCATGTGTGTGTGCATGTGTGTGTGTGTGTGTGTGCGTGCATGTGTGCGTGCATGTGTGTGTGTGTGCGTGCGTGCGTATGTGTGTGTGCGTGCATGTGTGTGTGCGTGCGTGCGTGCGTATGTGTGTGTGCGTGCATGTGTGCGTGCATGTGTGTGTGCGTGCGTGCGTATGTGTGTGTGGTTGGGAGTGTGTGTGTGTGTGTGTGTGTGTGTGTGTGTGTGTGTGTGTGTGTGTGTGTGTGTGTGTGCATGTGTGCGTGTGTGTGTGTGTGTGTGTGTGTGTGTGCGTGCATGCATGCATATGTGTGTGTGGTTGGGGGTGTGTAATGAAGGCTGGCAGAGGAAGTGCAGGATTCAGATGACTTAACAGAAGAAATGAGCTGCGTTTCTGAATATAAACTCAATTCTGTCCATGCAGACTGTCTCCCAGCCCGGCCAATGATCCTGAGGGATTTGAGGGACATGAAAACATTTCTGAATTCCAAATGTTATTTCTGACCTTTAGACTGATTGGCTTTCAGTGGCTCGGCCTAAATGTTTTCGCTACCTCCCACTGAAATTTTTAACTCAATTATTTGTGAAAGATGTGACACTCTGATTGTTTACATTGACGAAGTGCTGACACCTTAATGACCCTCAGATTCTGCACAGGGGTGACAGATTTAATTCCCTCAACAAAGATCAATAAATATGCTGAAGGCTTTGGAGAGACAAGGTTTGGCTGTGTGGATCTTACTGAGCAAAGCTTGATCATTTATTCCTGTTCATGGTCATGGGGTAACTGGATGCTATCCCAGCAGGCGCTATGTAGTAATTTGACAACATATTTTCTTGATCCTTGTAGAGAAATTGTCTTTTTGATTGCTCTTCTCCACTATGAGGTCAGAGGTCAGGGTCAGCTACAGTACAGCCTTATGTTGCTCAAGGAGACATAACTCATTTTCACAGAGAAGGAGGGTATAACTGGCTGAAAGACTCAAATAATTGATTAAATGTAACCTGATGACGGATGTGACTCACGGCATATGAGGTTGCATAGCACCTGAAATGTGAAACAATGCACAATAGCTCTGTCCAGGACTGGGATTATACAGGCTGATTCTAATTGTTTTATTCTAATTAAATAAAAACACAAATCATATTCTAAAGATGTCAATCTCAGCAGAATAAACACTTCTGCTGATAATAACACATGGCCAGCTTTGCAACCTTGTAAACCTATTAATGAATGCATCAGAAGTGTCATAAGCCAAGTATATCCAACAAGTGGTGGCAACAACTGATGCAACATGGGGCAAGAGCTGGGATTAGCCGAGTTAATGCATTACAGGTCCTCTGAGTAACTTATTTATTTACTTCTACTTTTAAAAGCATGTTTTTCTTTCTTTCTTAAGTATATTTTGAGTTGAGTTCAGTTCATGTGAAAAAATGTATTGTTAGTATTAGTCTTGTTGTATTACTTTTAACAAGCCACCAGGTGAAGATCCTCTCTGTCCGTCCCTGTTCTGCCTCCACAGACTGATCAAGCACTTTTGAGCTTCATGTAACAATACAGGCTTCTTTGAATAATTAATTAATTAATCATTAAATAATTAATCTTGATACAAATAACTGTAACAAGCATGATATTTGAAAAGAAACACAAAATAATTTTACAATTGTTGTAGCTAAGTCCAATAAAGTGAAGAGGTTTTGTGCACTGCCCCTTTAAGAATGTAGTCAAAACAAAGCGTGGACTAGCCGGCCGCACGGAAGTGGTTTTGTTTCGGTGGCTCCTCACAATACTGTGTGAGAAATGAGAGTTATTATATATTTAAAATTTAGTTAGCTCTCGTAAACGCGTTTTTACATTTAACCGAGAATATTTTATTTATCATTAAAATTATTTTGATATTGCCTGAACTAAGCGGAGGATAGCTAGCTAGCTTGTTAGCTAGCTTGACCAACGCTAGCAGCCATGCCGCCCTACTCTGAACTGAGGAAAACCAACCACTTCTACTACTTCATCAAATTCACCTTAAATATCTACTCAATGCTCTTTTCGGTAAGTGCCTGACACATGTGTTTCCATCAGCATTTAATGTGCATTAATAAGTTCGTCTGAGCTGTGTCTGCTAATTGTACTGAACCACCCAAAAAAGCATCAGTGAGACATTTCTCCAAACTTCATTCAAAACATTTGCGTTTAAACGTCTCATCTGCTCCAGGCATGTACATAGTTTTTAGAACATAACTTCAGGTATATTGCGAATCTGCACATATTACTGTGTAATTCGGCATATACCAATAAAAACAACCACGACTCGTTGGATTACAGTTTCAATTTTAAAACCTAAAAATCTCAAATCTCAGCGACCTCCCACCGAAACAGCGTTACAGTGAGACTGAGTCTTTATTGATATTAATTGCTCTCCGATGGATAGTAGACATTCCGCATCTGCCATAAGACTATAGCTTAATTATTTGAAGTGTGAAACTATGTTCATTTATTGTCGGACAATGCAATATTAAGTTACTATATTTGTAAATGGGATTTGGTTGGGAATTCTCTGGACACTAACGTTAGCTAGCTAATGAATGGTTAGCTTACTAAGCAGCTATCACCATTTCAGACACCATGCAGCCTATTTACACTTTTAATTTGTGATAAACACAAGGTTTGTGGGCAGTCTAGAATTAAAACAACACACTGGTACTATTTTCTTTACGTGTGGTACCGTAACAATACAAAACGCTCACTGGATAACAAACAGCACGGTGGTGCAGGGCGTTGGATCCAGTTAAAGGGATGATAATGTGGGTAAACAGTTTTGCCGACAGAAAATAAGAGAAGGCTGAAAGGCGCTTTTGTTAGTTAGTTTCTCACTCAACCAATTCAGGTCAATTTACTGAATTAAATCAATCACATACCTACAGTATATTAAATATTTTTAATTCATACAGTAATCTCTTTCATGCCTGCCTACCTGGAACCTTATCCTACATGTATGTTGTCAGATATTTTATCTGATGAGCACACAGTGAAAGTTTTCTTGTACAGAGAGAATATTATTCGACACTCCATTTAAAAAAAAAAGGCTGGCCCTGGCAATGTTCACAAAAGTCTGGTTAATTTGACATAAAGATGAGTCAGCAAACAGGTCTTTATTTCAGTAAAGTTTAACTGCTCACCACTGCCTCACCACTGCCTCACCACTGCCTCGCTGCTGAGACTTTAGACTCCAGCAAGTTACATTTTATCCAAATAAGAAAAAGTGTGTAAAGACCATTTGAATAGGATATACGAGCCAGGTGAGGCACATATTTGAGAAAGGGTGACATTGAGCATATATTACTCTGTTTTACACTGACTAGTCCAGACATGTTAATGAAGTTGGTTTAGTTTGGTTTGTTTTTGCCACCAGACAGTTAAATAAACGGTTGGGCTTAATACTGGGAGAGTAAGTGAATTTCTTCCCAGGCCATTAAGAAGTAAAGATGAGTCATCCTGAGCCTTCATCACCCCACTTACATACCCCCCCCCCCCGTGTTTTATCTCGCTTCACGCTACCCTCCATCTCACCCATCATGCACCACTTCCATCACTAGAAACAGTGTGAGGATAATGTTCAATTTGCACCAGCACCAATCTGTCTGACTGTCTGTGTTTGTCAGATATATAAACCCTGAAGCACATTATTGAATATGACTCCAAAACATCAGTAGTTTGATTCCATTAGACACTCCAGAGTGTCTTTCATATGATGCTGTCTCTCCTCCTGCTGCTGTGATGTAGGACAGTGTGTCTCAGATAACAGTGTCAACGTCATTCAAGCTTTCTTTACTGTTGTTTAATGTCATTTAACTTCTGACAGAAATAAAGCTGCAGGTGTCAAGTGAGACTGCTTTACCTTATCCAGCTTTATATATGTAATAGATCTGGTTCATTGATTTTGTTGAGTTACAATAAGTAGCTACATTTTGATCATATATACATATATTTCTAAAGCCATGTTTACTGTAACGCAGGCTTCTGCTGGTGTCCTTGTGTCTCACCAGTGGACTGTGATGACTGGTACGTGCAGTCCACAGTTTTGTCTTTTTATTTCCAGACAATATGGGATCCATTTCTATAAAGTCTGTTCCTCATTCTTATCTTCATTACTGCAGCAGTGAAGGTAAGAAGGCTGACATTGAAAGTGGGAACCAAGCCAAACGTATCTGCTGGTGTTTTATGGAGGTTGTGAAGCAGATGAAACTTCTCTTAAGGCAGATCGCTTCAGTTTCAACTGAAAATCAATATCAGGGAGGCAAACACTGCACTTCCTTTAGTTGAATGTAAACAGTTGTGCAACTGTGTTTGACTATTGACAGTTTGTGAGTGTCTGCGTGTCTGCAGAGTTATTAATGTAGAATAGTCTGTGAAGCAGTAATACAGCATCTGTTAGTGTACAGCGAGGCTGTGGACTGGCTGGATCCTGCTGTTGATCATGTTTGTGATGATGCTGTCATATAACACCAAAGCCACAATTTACCCCCATTTTTCAATTTTCGGTGCCTCTAATTATCCTTTCACATTTTGCAGCCTTCACCCAACAGGATGTGAGCGCTCAGACAGCTTCAGCACACGAGGAACAAAAACACCTTTAATAAACTGTAGAAAATACTTTTTAAGAGTTTTTGTTTTATTCAACAGAGAAATACAAGAGCTGAATGTCCTTGGAGTTACTAACAGCATGAGTTTTACCCACAGAGTGACTGAAAGACTTATTTCAGTCATGTGATGTGAATCAGTGCTTGAATTAGACAGGAAACAGTACTAACAGTAAAATCAGGTCATTAGTAGTGCAGACCCCAAACATCTGAAGATAAAAAAGAGCATTTCCTGCCATGTAGGACATGTGTAACAGTCACATGTGACTGTGATTGATTTGATGAAAGAATGATGTTTACATTTCAGGTTAGATTGAAACTCAGATGACAGCAGGTCAGAAACGAGTCAAACAGAAACCAAAAGTCATCAAAGCAGACGCAGCAACATAGACATCCAGACGTCAAGTGGCAACTTAAATCACATTTGCAGCAGCGAATCCTGTTTTTAATTTTACATTTCAGTCAAAGTGACAGAACAACAACACTGTCATTACTGCCACCATCTGTTGTTGGCCTGTTGTCATCCAATCAGCTGTTTATCCAATCAGCTGTTTATCACGTCTGAATCTCTTGACATGAAAGAACAAAGGACATAATTCCAGTAAGTGGATGTTGAGAGGCAACAAAACCACTTAAAGTCATTTCTTTAGTCTGGATTTCAATGATAGTATAAATAATGTCTCAGAGTATATAATAATATAAATCAAACACTGAACCTTTTCATTTTGATTTATGAAAATGAGTTTTGTCGATTTAAAATAAAAGCTTCAATGTCAAACGGTTGTTTGTCTGCTGCAGGTGACGGCTGAGAAGCATCTTACATTTATTGTTATTGTTTATTTTCCCAGAATATTTTCATGAGATTGAAAACTTTTCTCCAACAGAGTTCTCACTAACATGACATCATTAACAAGGATGGAGAAACAGTCACATTAAAAACATCCTTTTCTTAACAACTGCATTTCAGTCTTTTTTATTGAAGGTTACCACTGTTTGTTTGTTCAGATCCTGCCTTCACACAAACTCTACATCCCAGAAGCCCTCTATGACAATCAACATATAGTTCAGAAAACGTTTTCATGTCCTGACCCGTGTCTCCCCCCTCAGCTGATGGGTCTCTGTGTGCTGTGCGTGGGGGTTTATGCCGAGGTGGAGAGGCAGAAGAATCGCACCCTGGAGGGTCTCTTCCTGGCTCCCGCTGTGGTGCTCATCCTGCTGGGCCTGGTGATGTTCACCGTGTCCGTGGTGGGCATGGTGGGATCCCTCAGGGACAACAAGACCCTGCTGCACATGGTGAGGAGCCAGTGTGTGTTAGTGCGTGTTTCAAACTTTCTTACACGTGAAATCTTTGTGTGTGTGTTGTTATGTAAAACATTTTGGATTTTAAAATGAGTTACATCCAGGGATACCCACATACTATAAATATATATATGTGTATATGTGTATATATATGTGTATATGTGTGTATATATATGTGTGTGTGTGTATATGTGTGTATATGTGTATATATGTGTATGTGTGTATATATGTGTATGTGTGTATATATGTGTATATATCTGTATGTGTGTATATGTGTGTGTATATGTGTGTGTATATGTGTGTATGTGTGTGTATGTATATGTGTATATATGTGTGTATATGTATATGTATATGTGTGTATATATGTGTATATGTGTGTGTATGTATATGTGTATATATGTGTGTATATGTATATGTGTGTATATGTATATGTGTATATATGTGTGTATATGTGTATATATGTGTGTATATGTGTATATATGTGTGTGTGTATGTGTGTGTATGTATATGTGTGTATATGTATATGTGTATATATGTGTGTATATGTGTGTATATGTATATGTATATGTGTGTATCTGTATGTAAATATAGACACAGAAAAACGTGTTAAAAGTTTGTTCAGCAGCTCATAAAACATTTAAATCATTGATCACTGAGGATGCATTGTATCTTGCACAGTTGTTGGTTTTAATGGAGAAAGAGCTCAGAGGGAGCAGCCATATATTATTGTGGTTGCTATGCAACTATCTAATTAGCTGTAGCTAAATAACCTGAATTTGAAGAGGGGTTTAAAAGTTAGCATTAGCTTTAAAAAGGCAGTTGGTGATGTCTCTGCTTATGCTTTGATGAAGAGGAGGATGAGGAAGTCATGATGTTTATGCTGCACTGATGATGATGACGTCTTCCTCCCTCCACAGTTCCTCTGTGTTCTCTGTGTGTTGCTGCTTCTCCAGGCGGTCGCCCTCACTACGGCCCTCATCTTTGAAAAGAAGGTAAAGGTTTTGTTTTTTTTAGGGGGGGGGGGGGGGGGGGGCACAGTCAGCTCACCTCTTCATCGTACTCTCTGACTGTCATCACTCTCCTCTGTGCTGCTGCTTTTCCAGACGTCTGCCTTGTTTCAGAGCAGCATACGAGAAGGAATTAAACACTACTATGATGACCTGGACTTCAAAAACATCTTGGATTACGTGCAACAAAAGGTAGAACAATGTATTACTATGGGTCTATTTAAAACAGATTATTTATTTATATTTTTTGATATTATTGCAGCATAATAATTCTGAATGGATTCAAAGATGTTTTATGTTAATAACGTCATGTTGGTGGAGTTTCAGTGCGACGGCAGAGCAGCACCAACACGTCGATAAAGATATTTAACCAGTGATGCTGATCAGTAAATGATCATTTTATTTTCATTCTCATACAAGCAGATAATTGTGAATGCAGTTAACTTCTGTTTGTCAGACAGTTACATTCATCCAGACCAGTTATGTGTCAGGTTGTAGACCAGTTATGTGTCAGGTTGTAGACCAGTTATGTGTCTGGTTGTAGACCAGTTATGTGTCAGGTTGTAGACCAGTTATGTGTCAGGTTGCAGACCAGTTATGTGTCAGGTTGTAGACCAGTTATGTGTCTGGTTGTAGACCAGTTATGTGTCTGGTTGTAGACCAGTTATGTGTCAGGTTGTAGACCAGTATGTGTCAGGTTGTAGACCAGTTATGTGTCAGGTTGTAGACCAGTTATGTGTCAGGTTGTAGACCAGTTATGTGTCAGGTTGCAGACCAGTTATGTGTCAGGTTGCAGACCAGTTATGTGTCTGGTTGTAGACCAGTTATGTGTCAGGTTGTAGACCAGTTATGTGTCAGGTTGTAGACCAGTATGTGTCAGGTTGTAGACCAGTTATGTGTCTGGTTGCAGACCAGTTATGTGTCTGGTTGTAGACCAGTTATGTGTCAGGTTGTAGACCAGTTATGTGTCAGGTTGTAGACCAGTTATGTGTCTGGTTGTAGACCAGTTATGTGTCAGGTTGTAGACCAGTTATGTGTCAGGTTGTAGACCAGTATGTGTCAGGTTGTAGACCAGTATGTGTCAGGTTGTAGACCAGTTATGTGTCAGGTTGTAGACCAGTATGTGTCAGGTTGTAGACCAGTATGTGTCAGGTTGTAGACCAGTTATGTGTCTGGTTGTAGACCAGTTATGTGTCAGGTTGTAGACCAGTTATGTGTCAGGTTGCAGACCAGTTATGTGTCAGGTTGTAGACCAGTTATGTGTCAGGTTGTAGACCAGTTATGTGTCTGGTTGCAGACCAGTTATGTGTCAGGTTGTAGACCAGTTATGTGTCTGGTTGCAGACCAGTTATGTGTCTGGTTGCAGACCAGTTATGTGTCAGGTTGTAGACCAGTTATGTGTCAGGTTGTAGACCAGTTATGTGTCAGGTTGCAGACCAGTTATGTGTCAGGTTGCAGACCAGTTATGTGTCTGGTTGTAGACCAGTTATGTGTCTGGTTGTAGACCAGTTATGTGTCTGGTTGCAGACCAGTGGACTTTTCTGTTTACTGAACCAAGAATTTATTTTAAATTGAGAATTCTGAATCCAGTCTTGACGTTCAGAGATTCCCGTCGGTGTGAAGTTATTAGTGTGAGAGATGCTCGTTGTTCATTATTCAGAACATTACAAGTTATTGTTCTTCTAGGTTTTTAATAATCATCTGTGTTAGTTGATTATTGGAGAGACTGTGGGAAAACTTCATCTGCCTTATTAAACATGTGGTGTTTATTCCTCTCTGCATGTTGAAACACAGTCTGACGTAACAAAACTCATCATTTAACAAAACCCACACGTTGTAATGTCATAACATAAACACACTGTAGAGTTTATTATTCTGCTACACTTACAGGACTCTACATGTCTTTATAGTATAGTATAGTAGTATAGTATACTATACATGTATACTATACATGTATAGTATACATGTATAGTATAGTATACATGTATACTATACTATACATGTATACTATACTATACATGTATACTATACTATACATGTATAGTATACATGTATAGTATACTATACATGTATACTATACTATACATGTATAGTATAGTATACATGTGGCTTCTCTAAAGGACACAACTCTCTCGGCCCTCCTGTTGTAAATCTCCAGGTGTTTTTCGAACAGTATAAAGATGATGTTGCAGGTGTTTCCATTAGAAACCTTCAGGATGGACTGAACAGAGCTGCAATGTCACATATGACACATAACCACAGCGTCACTGGTTTGCTTCCAGCTGGAGACGCATCTCTCTCTCTCTCCCTTGTTTCCTGTCTGTCTCTTCACTTCAAAAAACAATGAACGAAGTTGGTTTCTAGGAAATATTTCATCAGAGCAGTAGAATGACATCAGTGTTTGGTCTGACTGGTCTGATTATTGGACTTGAAAACAGATGATGAGTATTTAACCTTCGACCATGAGCTCAGAAAATCATCTCTTGTTCTTTAACTGCCAGTTTCCCAGTTTGGAGCCTTTTTATAAAGGGAGAGAGGGCAATAAATCACTAGAGAGGGCAATAAATCCTGCTTCCTGCCATGTGCCTATTTGTTCTTCCTCCTCTTGTAAAAACATCTTATCTGCACAGTCAGTAGGACAGCATGCAGCTGAGACAGGAAAGGTCTCAGTACAACGGACACTTTTAAATCAGAACCTTTTAATTGATTGTCAGAAATTCTTTACGTGTGCTGCACATGTTGTCTGTAGCAAACATCAACTCTGGTTTTCTGGAGGAATTGAATGTACAGGAAGGTAATTTGTCTGTGTCGGGGGGGTCGGGGGGGTCATTTAAACTCATCTCGTCTTTATTGTTTTGTTCTGTAGTTCTCATGTTGTGGAGGGGATGAGTATAAGGACTGGGGAGTCAACCAGTACCATTTCTGCAATGGAACTGGTCCACTAGCCTGCGGGGTTCCATATACCTGCTGTGTTCGCCGCAAGGTGAGTGCCAGTAACACACACACACACTCACACACACACACACACACACACACACACACACTCACACACACTCACACACACACACACACTCACTCATACACACTCTCACACACTCACACACACTCACACACACACACACACACACACACACACACACACACACACACACTCACACACACTCACACACACACACACACTCACTCATACACACTCTCACACACTCACACACACTCACACACACACACACTCACACACACTCACACACACACACACTCACTCACTCACATACACTCACACACACACACACACTCACACACACTCACACACACACACACACACACACACACACACACACACACACACACACACTCTCACACTCATAGTACAAGCAAGCTGTCACATAAACTCTGTATGTAGTATTCATTAAGAATCAAGGTCATTCAAATATTTTTTAAAACAAGATTGTCTTTTTGTAGTAAACAATAATTATGACATCATGTAGCAGAGGTTCATATTTATTTGTAATGCTACTGATCATGTTTAGAGTTTATTGTGTCTCCTTCCTGCTTGTTGAATGTTTTCATCATTGAGAGACTCTGTAAACTATTGTAAACTATTTCACAGCAGGAAACTCAAGTGTTACTAATAACATGAGCAGGTGTTGGTGTCCCAGTGAGCCTGCATGTATAATACAAAGACCCTGAACCACGATTCATGTTATTAATAACACCTGTGTATGTCTGTTGTATTTTAACAAATGGTTGCGTAACAGACTGCAGTTTCTTAAACAACCATCAGCCTCCAGGTCGAGGTTAGAAAACACAGCGAGACTCTAGAATAACTAACTTTAACCCTCATCAGTAAACTCAGCGGTTCCCTCCCAGCCCCCCCGCCTGCCTCTGGTCTGACTGAGTGACAGTGGTGGAAAAATGATGCTTAAAGGGTCAGACAGCCTGTATGAAGCAGAGCAGTCATCCAACACACCAACTAGACTGAAACAAACAGCTGTAATATATCATAAACATTTATACATGTTGGTTCTCTTGGAAGGTCATTATCAGAGCTAGTGTTGACAACAGGTGATCAGGTTGGCCATACTCTTTCCTGATCACATGTTATCAATACTAGCTGATGAACTTGCAGCTGACCCTGCTGATAGAAAGTATAAACCCAAAGACCCTCCCTGAGTCAGTGAACTCGCCTGCTTTATGCACCAGTATGTATTATCTACACAACAGAGACAGAAGACAGCTCCTCGTCCCGCTAACAGGAGACGTGTTGTGATTCAAAGGTAAACGTCCTTCAGGAGATTTCTCTCTAAATGAAACGTTGGTCCCTGGAGACCCCCCCCCCCCCCCCCCCCCCCCCGGCCTCCATATGTCTGGTATCACTCCTGTCCCTCGCCTCACAGCACTGATACCGTCTCTGGGAGCAGCAGAGCTCTGCTGGAGAAATTAATGACAGAGTCACCAATTCTCTCTCTCTCCCTCTCTCTCTCTCTCTCTCTCCCAGAGATGGAGGAGTTGATTAGAGAGGCTGAACGTTGGTTTCTGCTGTTATCAGTTCATACCTGTCAGGGCAGCAGTCATTCTGCAAACACTTAAGTTCACGCTCCGGTTGTCCGGGGACAGGTACACCCCCCCTGTGTTGTGTCTGGTCACCTTGGCTCAGTCTAACTCTCTGAATCTGTCCACAGGTGGGAGAAGTCATCAACACTCTGTGTGGTTATAAGACTCTGGATCAACAGGTAAGAGGAGAGACTGCTTACGGCAGACAGATTGAATCCGTCGCTGTGCGTGTTGACTGATTAAATCAGATTAAATTTAGAAAATGTCAACATGTTGGACGCTGTGATTGGAAGATGCCTGCTGTCACTAACTTACTGTTTTTGTTATAATAAGTTCTTATTTTTGTTATAAGTGTGAGCAATATGGATAAACTCATCTGTCACTGTGTTTTATATCATAATATAGCAAATGTTCATTTCTAGATAAAGTAACCAGATGTGAATGTTTCTGATGATTCATTATAAAACTGTCTCATATTAAACTACTGAGGTGGAAAATGATGAGAAAACAAAATCCAGACAGTAATGACAGTTCTGTATATTAATCACCACAAAGATACTCAGTATGAAGTTTCAATTATAAATGAGTAACACTGTTTAACATTTTTCATCCATATAGTAAATAGTTTATAACAATATATTGTAATTATTATAGACGCCTCCTGTGGACAAACACAGATCATTAATGTTAATTAATACAGTAAAACACAGTAGTAATAATATTCAATGTTTTTACAGGAAAAGTTATAATTAAGTCCTGAACATAATAAAAACTTATATCGCTTATAACTTTATTATAGTGTGTTAAAAACCATTAATTAAATGTTTCTATATTGTTTATAAATGTTACAGTAAAGTTGTTACAGTTCAACATTTAATATTTGTCATAAATGAAAGGCAGCGTGTGGAGGTTTGACCGCTAACGTCGTTCCGCCAGTCAGACGGCGGTCAGCTGATCGACAGTAACGCAGCAGTAACGTGCTGATGAAGGGAGACTGTTAGCTCGCTAACATCAACATCAACAATACAGGAGTCAAAATATGTTTTTAAATCTGCTTTGCAGATGTTTGATGAAGAAATGCTTTCAACACGTCAGATACATTAAACATTTGTTATTATTTGTTCACTATTTTTAAGGTGTGTCTGAAAACAACAGTCCAGGTGTCATATGAAGACTGAACGAGGTTTCACCTGCTGTGATCCAGTTCATACTGGTTTACCTGCTGTGATCCGGTTCATACTGGTTTACCTGCTGTGATCCGGTTCATACTGGTTTACCTGCTGTGATCCGGTTCATACTGGTTTACCTGCTGTGATCCGGTTCATACTGGTTTACCTGCTGTGATCCAGTTCATACTGGATCAAACCAGCTTCCAGTGTAAAATCCACCGTCCTCGTTCTGAACAGAACTGTATTTAAAGTTTAGAGGAGATTCTCTTAAAGGCCGCTATGAACAGAATGATGACAGCGAGATGTTTTAAGTCCTTTAAGAATGAAAACATCAAAACACTTAATGTGTGTATTTTCATGAGTCACACAGTCAGTGTGTCTATTTGACAGCATAATGTCTTGTAGGATATGTTTATAATTGATCTAATGCTTCATACAGGTTCTTATTATTATCACAGTTGAAGCTCTTTGTCATCTCCACAGTGTTTGCATTAGACTGTATGTGAACTCATTACTGACTCAGACACACAGTTCAGAGTTTCACTGGTTCAACTTTCTGTTCAGTTTGAGTTTAAAATGTAAACTTTGCTCTTGTTGTCGTCCTCTGGTCTGTGTATCAGCGTGAAACCCTGCATGAGCTGATCCATGTACGAGGCTGCATCCATGCAGTCAACCTCTGGATGAGTGACAACATTGGAATAACCATCGCTCTCTGCTGTGCCATCGGGCTGCCACAGGTAATTTAAAACTCAAGGCACCAATTTACTGAGCTGAACTATGTTTAAAGACCTTTTCAACTCTTTCTGAAAGCTCATTCACATTTCTAATTTTCATCCTAAAGATCCTGCGTCTTCTTTAGAAAGATCGAGCTCTGCCACTTAATACAAAAAATGAGTTTTCTAAAACTTGCTTCAGTGGTTCAGTTGTCGACTGTTTCATTAGCTCTGAATTTGCCTCCTACACATTAAAATGTCTCAAACTCTTCCTGCATACATTTAGACTTGTGACAGCTGCCCTCACAGAGACCTAATTATAATAATTACTTTTCTAAAACAGCTGCATCCGTCGCATCGCTTCTCTCCAGAACTGCTGCTCCACAATAAATTCATACGAACTGCAAGAAAAACAGCTATTCTTACAGTTAATAGTGCTCTCGCACCACTGTTACTGGGGAGAGAAACTCAAGGTTTGACCTTTTGCCTAATTTAAACATCGTTAACACACCTGAGTCGTGGTTGTGTCGGCACGTTGGACTGTTTCTGATCTTCAGTTACTGTTGCGATCAAAATATAACTTTGATGTGGTTTTTCCACAGTGCAGCGTCAGACTGGGAGAGTGTATTTCATTGGCTGTCAGGATGGTGGGCGGAGTTAGAGGGGGCGGGGTTAGAGGGGCGGAGTTAGAGGAGGCGGAGTTAGAGGAGGCGGAGCGGTGACGTATAAAGATGAAAACATTAAACATCGGGGGGGGGGGGGGGTTAATTAGAAAAGGTTTGAGCTTATTAATGTTTAGTGAGATAACAGAAGCAATTGGAAGATTTTAGACAATAATGAATCATTCAACAATCAATTGATTAATAATCATCAGCTACATCTCTAGTGAGGTCTGTGACTCCTCCTGACTTCATCACCCTGACAGTCTGTATGAACACATCTTCCTGTGTCCCTGCAGCTGCTGGGCATCATCCTGAGCTGCGTCTTCTGGAACCTGCTGGTGGACATGAGCGAGTCCGCCGACATGGTCGACTTCAAGCTGAAGAAAGCCGAGTTTGCGTACAGCGACCTGGACCTGGCCGGCGCCGGTTGGTGCATGTGCCTGCCGAGGGACGGCGGCTACCTGCCCGTTCCCGCCTCCGAGCCCGAACTCGACCCCATCGACGTCCATCTGGAGAAGCTGAAGAAGCAGCAGCCTCGCACGCACGCTCAGCTCCGAGAACTGCAGCAGTCCAGATCGGCAACCGGGCTGGACGAGGTGGACGTCGGCCGCAAGCAGAAAAGGGAACACTGAGAGTCTTTCTGCCCTTTCTTGCCTTTTGGGTTTTTGCCTTTTTTTGGGTCATTGTAATCATTACATTTGTTGGAGTTGTGTTGCACTACGTGATGGTTGAACCTCTCAGCTGAAGGGATCAGAGCTACTTTGGCACTTTGTTGATGAATTTGTTTACACAAAAATGTGAAGGGAACAACCTGCAACATTGGCTTTTTAAAACAAATGTTTCTTTTGTCTTGTTTGTGACGGTTGATATTCAAGGATTTTTGCCATTTTATCACATTTAATTTAATTTTTTTAGCCTTTGAAACTGAGCGATGTCTCATGTGCTAAAGCTTACCTCAGGCTGTTGTGGAAACAGCCCCGTAGTCAGAGGACAGTTACTATTTGGTGTATAAATTAATGGTAGCTTGAAAAGTTTTTCAGTGTCTGAGAAATAGGAATAGCCAAGTATGTCTTGCGTGTAGCGTCTGTGACGGATGTGTACAGTTTGTGTATTATTTCTTGATTGATATGATTTGAATTTGATTTTGTGCAATCAGTGTACATTGTAAGACTGATAGTTGTGGAATAACATGGGATGCATGTTTTGTACTGTATATGAAGTAAGTTATAAAAAAAAAAAAAAACAGAACTCAGTTTACATGTTAGGCTCTCATAAGGGGGGCTTCAGTCTATTCCATTTGTAAATGAAACTTTTTATTCCTTCCATCTTTTAAAGGAATGATTAAAGGGATTAATCCAGACTACAAATCCAGTGAAAAGCTATTCTATGAGGATTTTTTGTATCTGAGTTATGCACTGTTTTGAGCTTCCCCCTAGCTCCTGCCTTGTATCAGCACTACTGTTCTTGTCAATAAAGCTGAATTTGTCTACTGATTTGTTTGTCTGGTTGCTTTTTATTTGCTGCATATAAACATGATGAAGAACATCAACAACAGAAACAGACACAACCTGCCTCAGGAGAGGATTATTATTATCGGTTTCTAGTTCACGCTTCATTCCTGCTAATAACACTGGAACTGAATCACTGAAAACAATGAAATGGTACATTTAATATATAACAATATATGGTATTTAATATCATTATATACTGTATTAAATAAATTAATGTAGAAGATTGTTTTAGCATCAAAGCATCAAATGTTCAAGCATGAAAAGAAAACTGCAGACAAACACTGATATTTATTTACTTAAATAAAAGTACAGAAGTATTAAGAACTGGTTCAGTCCTGAGCAGAAGATTTAGGCTCTAAGAGTTTAGTGAGGATGTTTCAACAACAACGCCATGAATGTTTTTATCAATTAACATCATTCAAAGTTGAGTAAACAGCAGAAACTGAAATCAGTGTTTATTGTGAGCAGCAGCAGTTTCCTCGGTTCTCCTGCCGTCAGTGTTTCAGCTTCTCGGTACGTCGTTGTTCCTGCATCTCAGAGAAGTTTCCACACTTCTTCTGTTGATTTCTGCTGATGTTTGATGATCCCAGACTGACTCCATGATGTTGAGATCGGGGCTCTGTGGGTAGATAGTTCTCTATGAGTCTGGCTGGATGTTCCTGATGCTGCATGATGGATATGAATGTAAACACAACTAGTGACTGTAGCTCTTAAAAATGGACAAAATATTTAAAGAAATATTGGTCGACAAGGTTGCAAACTGTAGAATAGTTTTGGGTTTTTTAAGTGCACCTGCAATTTATTTATTTGTTTTTATAAAGGCTGTTTCTCTCTCTCTGGTTGAGAGACACCAGCTACATTAAGAAGAACATGAATGAACAGCTCTCTCTCCTCCTGCAGGTCATCTCTCCTTATTCACTCCTCACCTCTCTTCCTCCCTCACATCATCATCAACAGACAGCAGGTGGAATAATTATGGGAAGGAGATGAATTGCGTCAACTAAAAAAAAAAAGCACTGAATGTCCTGAGTGTGGGATGATGATGGTAATATGGACGTGAATGTTGTTGTCACAATCAGCAGAGGAACAGGCTCAGTTGTTTGGAGGCTTTGTATCATCATCACTTGTTGCAAAGAGCAGATGTTTTGAGCTCACATACAATTTCCAGGATTCTTGGAAAATTGCTGAAATTACACGGAGCAGCAGCCAGCAGCACATCCTGTCAACAACATACAGCCGTGTGCTGGTGAACAGCAGAGCCACAGACGGGCTCAATAATGTTGGTTTTTATCACTACAGAGATTTTCCCATCATTGTCATCCTCACTACTAGTGCTACTGAGATGAAACTGTGAGTTCATTAATGCTGCGATACGTCTGCATCTCTGCCACTGACCACCAAAACCTTACAGTCCCAAACAAACATGTTTTTCTTCTTCTTCTTCTTTCAATTGAATGTTTGAGCTTCTCTGTGCAGAACTGTGTATGTGTAGAGTTTGCTGACATGTTTACCTACAAGCAGGATTTGGAAGCTAATGGTGGTCGAGTAGGAGCAGGAGACATCTGGTGTCCAGCAGGAAAACTCTGAAATGTTTGCATATAAATTGATTATTTCATGATGGAGATGGAGAAGATATCATTTTAAGAATTTTTAATTTTTAATTAAACTTTTTTTTGTGGAAAACCCCCATGCTACAAATTATGATTATATTTTATTTGATAATACATATCTAAGTATTTTCATGTCTCAGGACATGTGGAGGAGATCTTTAAGTAAAAGTAACAATTTATTACCAGAAAAATGTGCTTAATGTATTAAAATGGTAAAATGCATCAGAACAGTCATTTAATAGATATATTATTGTATATTATGTCATTGGATATTTATAACTGGTGCACAAATCTGTAATCTGTGTGTAATTATTAAAACTGCTTCATATCCTGTTGAATAGTTCAACATATAACAACACATGATAGTTTATAAACCAATTATATATGTTGTATGTAGCTTGTAGTGAAAATGGCAGAAAATTGAAATAACAAAGTAAAGTACAAGTAATTCAAAATGCTATTAAAGTGAAGTACTTTTGAGTAAATGTCAGTTTGTTGCTACGTGAACGCTGCAGTGACTCTTCATGGCTGCTAGAGGTCACACTGATGGTGAAGAACACATGCAGTCAGTTAATGAAGGCTGTCAGACACTCACACATTAAAGGTTTGAAACATTTCTATAATTTCAGTCGTTGTTTCCTTCAAGATATCAAGTTTTTTAACAACTGTTGTTTGTTTTTTTTAGGGTAAAGAACACACTAATGTCTGACGTAACTCCAATTCTCGCTCTTTACATTTTGTAGGACAGACAAGAAGACAAGTGTCCACGGTCGTGAGCATCTTTGATTGAATTACCTTCGTATCTGACTTCAGTTTCAGGAGAAGCTTGACTGAGGACCTGCAGTCAGTTTCACACTAAAGGCTGCGGGCTGCGGGCTGCAGGGCTGCAGGGCTGCGGGCTGCAGGACTGCAGGGCTGCAGGGTTGCAGGGCTGTGGGCTAACAGACATATTTAATACTTTTATCAAGGCTGCACATATCTTGCACAGGATGACTCTCATCATGTTTCCCCGTTGTCTCATCCTCCTGCTTAACCTCCTCATAGATTCACCACTCTTTAAATCTGCACCTCTTCATATCTAAAGTCTCGCTCCATTAGGTTTTAACAGACCTGCTTTAATAACTCATCTCTGGTCGTCTCCGCTCTGTGACTTTCTACAATGTGAGGAGAAGCGGGAGGATTATCATGGACACAGTTAACTCATATAAGCGTTGATTGATTTATTGTTAGGAGACGTTGAGTTTTTGGAAACAGAGTGTGGATGTCATTTATCATTGAGAACTTAAAGGGACCCGACTCTCAGATAGTCACTGTGAATCATCAGTCTTCTGTGTTCGGTTACTTTGTGATGAACTGCTGTTAATTACTTTCCGTCAGCGTGCCCTGCACACCTCCATCTCCGTTACTGACAACAACCTGCAGAGGAGGCTGGGAGTTATCAGTCAAAGATGAGTGTGAGATCATGAGAATATATCTAAAACTATTAGAATATTTGTGATTGTGGAACTAACCCGTAGTCAGAACACATCATCATTAATTCTGCAATGAAATTTATGGATGATTGCAATAATAAAGGCATCATCCTCCTTTATTAAGAATCTCAAAGCCCCGAGCCCACCAAGAACCAAGATTGCCCAAGTTCCCGTGAGCAAGGCAGTTAAACCCAGAATATGCAGAATCACTACTTCCACTCTTAATAAATTTAGAGATAAATTGATCTTTTCTCATATTCCTTGTGTTTCTACAATAGGGGACACAAAGCATGAGGGTTGAGAGTTGATGAATGGCTGCTCATTTAACAGTCATTAAGGACTCTGTGTGGATGAGATCAGAGACACAATTTAATCCTCGCTGGAGAAATCATCTCAGAGTGCAGCTGAAAAACCCGTTTCCACCACGTCATACATCTTTTAAGCATCTTTAAGCAACAGAACATCAGAGTTCTTCTAATCTGTTAAAAACCAAGACTGATCAAGGGACTGGTGATCCTTTCAATCTGCTGTGTGTTGTTTTACAAGCATGATTTCCTTATTTTGGAGCCGTGATGAGTTTGTTGCCTAAGTGCAGGACGTCACCATGTGGCCTTCAGGGTGCTCATTGATGAGGAAGATCAATAATGGTATTTTACCTCCCTGATACTTAGCCATGCAGCTAGTTTGGGTTTTATCTGCTAAAATCTCAAGACATGAACATCACAAGAGTAAATCTACCGGTTACCTTCAGACTGTTTGAAATATTCTGGGAAATATTGTTTGCTTGGTAGTGGACCTCATTCATTGAGAAATGAAGGGTGATAGGAGAGTAAGTGCAAGAGGAGGGAATGCTTATATTCCTTGGCCATTATGGTTCTTATGAATAACAATCATCAGACTTGGTGGCTCCCAGTAGAAGGCTACAGTACCATTATTGATCCACCTCTATGTTCAACCCTCTAGAAATCCTTTTTTCAATAAAAAGAACCTGGAACATGTGTAGTAGCACTCACATGTCTGATGGTGGTATTTATCCTGACAATAAGAATATATGACATGCTTAATGATAATTCCTTAAACCTTGAAATAAAGGCAGTGAAAGATCCAGAGGATGGCAGACTTGGTGGACTGAAAGCTTCGTGTCTTTCTCTGTATATAAACTTTAATGTAGACTGTGAATGCAGACATGAAGGGGATTTGTCTACACCCAGTATACACCAGCATCACCAAGCCAGGAAGGTCATCATATACTTTTTAGTCATGCTAGTGATGTGGCTCCATAGATGACAATGTTGGTGTGTACGGTATAAGATGGTTAGATTAGTGATCCCCTGACTTTTCCTGTAGCACCATGACGCCTACAGTGCTCACAAACAGGTTACTCACCTACCTTCTTGTTCACTACGACCTGCAAATGAACAACGAGGAGTCCTGCTGTCACTAGAAGACATGAAATCTTAATCCAAACTGTTCTCTTATGTGGTCCATCGATGGAACAAATTACCAAACTCAATTTGCTCAATCAACCTTCCTCCTCTGAAAGTACTTACTCACCTAATATGCTTTTTCTCCATCTCTCAATCCTTCTGCTGCACACTTCCATATTATTTCATGCACCTGTAAGCCTTGTGGCACTTGTGTGAGGTGGAACGTGGAACTGAATGTTGATTATTCTTGAGGGCTTCTCCTTGATCTGCTCTGGCTTGGATTGTACCTCATTTGTACATCGCTCTGGACAAAATAAATGTCCAAACAATTGTTAAAACAATGTTAAAACAATGTAAATGTAAAACAATGTAAATGTAAATGTCATGTGCTCCTCAGGATGAATTGTAATAACTTTTCACCAGGTCAACATTTAAATTTGTCCACTTCTTTGTTTTAAGACCAAATATCTACAAGGCTAACGACGTTATCATCAGCCTCAGCTGTACTTTGTGTTTAGTGCTGATTAGCAAATGTTAGCATGCTAACACACTAATCTAAGATGGTGAACATGGTAAACATTATGCTGCTAGCATGGCTGTAGACTCTTGGTCTTGTTAGGATATCACAAATAATATCTAAACTATCATTGCTTAGTCTAATCAGATAAAGTCTCTTCTCTCCACCTCCAAATCCATTTTAACCCGCAGAATGTTTTCACAAGCAGCATCCTGTAGCTTCCTATCCTTTATCAATTTTTCCACAATGCTATATATTGACCTGCTGGTTCAGTATATTGCGAGACTTTCTATTGGTGGTTGGTGTCAAGCATATTTTGAAACAACTTCCTGCCTGGAGCTCTGTGCCCAGTCCTAGTTTGCCCGTTATTGAACCAGTCATGAGAGAGAGAGAGACAGAGCGAGCTCCAGTCAGACAGACAGTCAGAGACGAATAGAAAGAAGCTTTTTCCTCTTTGCTGCGTTTGTCCCATTCGATAGTTTGTTAGAGCTTGACTGGCATGTTTTCATTGATGCGACCCTACAAGCAGCAAAGGCCTTTTCTCCTTCCACTCGTTCCAGCTGACAACTAATCCAGGTGAGTTTGACTTTCTGTCTTCTGCTGTTGTTTTGTTTTTGTTTTCCTCTCTGCATCATTGGTTCCTCGCTCCGTATCTCTGTGCTCTCCGGTCTGAACTTTAAACGCTGCCATTTCATTTTCTCAGCTTGTTGAGTCATAGATAACATTTAGTTTTTCAGTTTTACCTCCTTAGCTTAAGGCCTAGCATATGTAAATGACAGCAACACAGTGATGGGTGTGAAAACACTCAGAGACATGGAGCCAATTAGGAGAGTTGTGGATTCTCAAATATCAGCAGCAGACGTACGTTCCACTGATGAAAACCAGTATCGACAAAAACTGTTGCATCTGATATTTTGTGTCAAGTGTTTAAAACTGTTCAAAGTGTGTTTTCATCTGTCAATATTTAATATCTTCAGAAACTGCAGTATTGAGTCATATTAAGGATGGTGAGCTAGTTTTGAGTTTAAAGTCTGTGGATTGAGTGGAAGGCAGAGAGTTTAACATGTCACACAGTAACATGTGATCATTGACCTGTAAAACATTTTCTTACTCGGTTTCAGAAAAACACTCAAACAAGTTCACAGATTCATACGACACCATCGTCTTTATGGAGCAAAAAAAAAATTTATCTTACAAGCATTTAAAAACTTTCAGAGGAATTGATGAGACGTACAGTAATTTCTTTAAACTTACTGAAGCGCTAATGAGCTCCACTTATCCTAACAGCTCTAATCTCGCTCTATCACACACACACACACACACACACACACACACACACACACACACACACACACACACACACACACACACACACCAGTCCCTCAAAAGTTTGAGGCTTCGTGCAGCTAGTTAAAACTTGAAGTGCTATTTCTGATGTATATGTAGATATTAAATGTTGTTTATACTTTTCTCACCAGACAGAATGACCTGTTTTGCTTTTTTGCATATCTGTACTATGTGCTGCACATTGCTGCCTGTTAGTGTTTGCCAGAGGCTTGTATACATTTGCATGCATACTGGCAGAGCACATGAACACATTATCCCATGTGCACGTGAGCATGTTTATGTGTGTGTGTATGTGTGTGTGTGTGTGTGTGTGTGTGTGTGTGTGTGTGTGTGTGTTAGTGTGTGGGGGGTTTGGAGGCAGGGCAAACCCATCGATCAGCTCGTGAGGGAGGCAGTCTGTAGCTCTCGCTCCATCTGCCCACTGGGTGTGAAGGACACTGATGTGACAGCACTAATTACAGAGGCAGGAAGCCAGAACTACAAACATTCACAGCAGCAGCTCAGCCGGGCTCTGCTGGGCTAAACTCATCCTCCACCAGCCAATTTACACCTCTCATCCCTCCGGGGTGGATTGTATTTCAGGAGTGACATGCCAAAATGAGATATTATACACAAAGAGTCAAGTTAAAAGAAACACTGCTTTGACTTACGGTATGTAGAAACCAGACATGCTCAGAGAGAAATTAACCTTGCAACATCTAAAACACTATTTTAATATTAATATAACAGTATTAGAAACAAATACACAATTGATTTTGAATGATTTTGTGCTTCTATCACTTTTATCTATAAACTAGTTAAAATTTGTCTTGAATTTACATCCAAAGTTCAGTTTTGCAGGAGTTGATGCCCTAAACGATGAGACTGAAGGCCTCAGGTATGACAGTAAATCAGTACTGACTGATGTTTGAATTAAAACTTCACTTTCTTCTATGTTGCACAATTAAACATATAGATTTGTGTAAAACCAACCACACTTCTTCATGGTTTGCTTAACATTTTTGTTATTGTCAACAATGTATTTATTTATTATTTATTGCCATTTCATTCTTTTAAACCTGCATTCATTGATTTTTAGTGCAACAAGTTGTAAACGCAACACAGATACATTTTACATGTTAGCAATTAAATTCCTATTCACACATCCAGCAGACAAAGAGTCATGTTTCTTTCTACATGACAAACGTTAAGTTCAATATTCACTCAGCTTTCCTCTCTGCACTGGTCTCCACTAACTGCTTCAGGGCCATAAAACCAAAACAATGAGCTGAAAGAAGCTTAAAAGCACCGCAGAGCTGATACATCTGTGTGGGTTTGTCACAATAAATGACACCTTTCACATTAAAAATAGTCATTTGATTAGTCTATCTTCCATTTTGCACAATCCTTTATTGTCAGCAGGAGGCAAACCATTAGTCAATGCCAGGTGGCAGAGGTCTGACATCAAGAGTCTGGGAGATGTAATCAGTGATAGTAAAACAGTCTCATGTAGTGATCTAAAGGAACAGTAAAACCTAAATGATGTCTCCTTCTTGCCTTATCAGCAAATATACTATAATTACATTTAAAATGCATAAAAGGGTGCCAATGGCAAAGAATATGGAATACTTCAATAATAGTGAAATATATCTGATACAGAATCATTCAAAAAACATTTTGCAAAGAGCGTGCAGTATATCACCCCAGTAAAATATAATAAAATGAGATGTTGGCATAGCTGCAGTAAAAGAGGCACTGATACACAAACACCCTCACAGACATCCTCCAGGTTGATGCACCTAAATGTCCTATAATCTGTTTACTAGGAGACTAAATAGATGGGTGATCTGTAAGGATTGTTATGAATTGGAAGATAAGAACTCCAACCTGTTGGTTGGAGGAGTTTATAGACTTAATCGGGGTGGAAGGAGCTGCTTCCACAAGGAGGCATCTTGATCTGAGCCCAGAGGGATTGTGGGATATTATGTGTAATGGTGTATAATATGATGAGCTACAACAAGAAGATTTTTATGGATCTTTTGTTTAAAAAAACAAAAAAACAGCTACATTAATTATTTATTGATGCTTCCACTTTTCCCTCATATTCCTTTGTTTGCTTTTGTGCACATATGTTGTTCTGTGGGTTGTTGTTTTTTTGACATTTGTGTATTGTGTATGTCCAATCTGTAAAATAAATTAAAAAAGTAATTTGATTCGTTGCTACTATAAAAACATTGATTAGTGCAGCTTTAAGTTTGTCCTTCAGTGTACTTATGATAATAATACTTTCATAATGTGCTGAAGTTTGATGGTTTGCTGTGTAGAGTCTCAGCTACACAGAAAAGCTCAGGTATAATTCTCAACATTAATAACTTCTGCATTCTGCAGTAAACACACGTCACTTGAATAGAAAGCGGGAGCACTTATACAGTGTAGACTCAGTTCCAGGGTCCAGGTGTTGTGCCCATACTCTTTAATTTTATCTGTTGCTTCATTTGATCCAACATTACAAACCAACCATTTAACTCACTATGATAATGCAACACTCTGGCTCCAGTGTCTCTTTCCCTCCTCTCGCTGGGAATTACTGCGTCTACACGCATGGATGCAGATGATTCGCACAGTCGGAGGGAACGAGAAGTTTCCTAATGAAGGCTGTTCCATGTCTGAAGCTGCTTCACTGAGACATCAATTATAGAAGTTACACCTGTACTTTTCCTGCTATGACAAGTCAAAAAGTCTGTAATGCAGAAGTGATGAATGTGGGTTTGTTTCTGGACTACTACAGTAAATATGCAGCACTAACAAGAAAACTGAGCGCAACCTGAACGGCAGACAAAATAAGCAACTAGTTGGTCAGGAAGTCGACGTTAGCAAGCGAAACAAAACTTACAACGAGACTAAAGGAGCAACAGAATACTGGACTTACATTCATCACCAGAAACACAACGTTCTCTGAATGAATGCTAATGCTGCTCAGTGTTTGCTGGACGTGTGATGCTAACATGTTAGCCATGAATGGCAAAATTCCTCCGGCAGCCAAAAATTGATTGATGCAGCTTTAAATATTTTAGGCTAGCAATGCTAACTTAAGGCCAACTTGTTTTCATTTGTTTTTTCTAACATGCATCTGAAATGAACAATATGATCCAGTGTCATGGCAGCTTGATTTTGCGCTGATCTGTGCTTTGTCCACCTCTTATCTATATTTTTGTGTGAATCAATGATGGAACTGAATGTAAAAAATGCTGCTGATGGCTGATGCTTCCCCTGCTGTGCTGTATCTGATCCTGCTAGTGAATCCTGAATGTGACCTCAGTACAGAAGTCAGTTCAGAGTTTGAACATACATATCAGAGCCAGTGATACCGGTTTTTACACAGTCTGACCAGTGATGTCTACATTTTTACCACATGTTGCAATGATTATGTTAATTTGGATAAAAAAAATAAAAATGTAGCCAAGTCTTACATCATGTCACAGGCCTTGTTTGCTTCATTGCCTGTTTTATAATAATTGAGCAAATTTCCTTTTCAAAAACATTGAGGCAAATTCAAATTGAAAGTTGCATCCAGCTTGCAATGACCGTACATGTTACTGCGAGTGTATATACTCTAACTTCTCCCCAGCGGAAACAGGGTGGCCTTAAACTTCGCTGGTGGCGTTCAATGTGTGAATTGGTGCCACGTGCAGTACTTTACCCTCACATTTGTTTTAATTATGCACGTTTCCATCGACTTGGCCTCCCTTTTAATTATTTTCCCATTGATCTGCACTGTAACCCAACATGCAGGTCAGTGAACAAAACCTTCCGCCGCTGCTGCTGAAGTCACATAGTGTATATATATATATGTGTGTGTGTGCAATGACACAAACACACACACACACACACACATACATACATAAATTAATCACTGAATCACATATGCACATGTGTGTACACAAATGACAACACTAATAAAAATATAAAATTACATATAAACGGACACAACAAGGACATAAGACGACACACACACTCTGCTACATATTCCTGAACTGCCTCTTTTCCTCTTAACCAGGATGGACCATGGAGACAGAGGGATGGGCGTCTCTCACCTTCGCTATGAGGAGGAGGAGGGTGAGTGTGTTAGTGTGCCTATTGTTGTATAGACTGGCTTTCTGCTAAGAGAAACAGGAAATTAAGTCATCACACTCGCTTTGTCTCTTTCTATGCGACAGTAGATTCATCACACTAATTTATAGTTTCTAATTTGTGATGAGAGTTTGTGTGGGTGAATCTCATTAAAGGGCTGCAAGTGAGGAGCGAAGAGTGACGAGAGAGTTTTTGTGCTTGCTGTATCTTAGTGAACGTGTGTGTGTATCTTAGTGAACGTGTGTGTATATCTTAGTGAACGTGTGTGTGTGTGTATATTTTAGTGAACGTGTGTGTGTGTATCTTAGTGAACGCGTGTGTATATCTTAGTGAACGTGTGTGTGTATCTTAGTGAATGTGTGTGTGTGTATATTTTAGTGAACGTGTGTGTGTATATCTTAGTGAACGTGTGTATGTGTGTATATCTTAGTGAACGTGTGTGTGTGTGTAAGTATATCTTAGTGAACGTGTGTGTGTATATCTTAGTGAACGTGTGTGTGTGTGTGTGTGTATCTTAGTGAACGTGTGTGTGTGTGTAAGTATATCTTAGTGAACGTGTGTGTGTATATCTTAGTGAACATGTGTGTGCGTGTATATCTTAGTGAACGTGTGTGTGTGTGTGTATATTTCAGTGAACGTGTGTGTGTATATCTTAGTGAACGTGTGTGTGAGTATATTTTAGTGAACGTGTGTGTGTGTGTGTATCTTAGTGAACGTGTGTGTGTGTGTATCTTAGTGAACGTGTGTGTGTATATCTTAGTGAACGTGTGTGTGTGTGTATCTTAGTGAACATGTGTGTGTATATCTTAGTGAACGTGTGTGTGTGTATATCTTAGTGAACGTGTGTGTGTATATCTTAGTGAACGTGTGTGTGTGTGTATATTTTAGTGAACGTGTGTGTGTATATCTTAGTGAACGTGTGTGTGTGTATATTTTAGTGAACGTGTGTGTGTGTGTGTATCTTAGTGAACGTGTGTGTGTGTGTGTATCTTAGTGAACGTGTGTGTGTATATCTTAGTGAACGTGTGTGTGTGTGTATCTTAGTGAACATGTGTGTGTATATCTTAGTGAACGTGTGTGTGTGTGTATCTTAGTGAACATGTGTGTGTATATCTTAGTGAACGTGTGTGTGTGTATATCTTAGTGAACGTGTGTGTACATCTTAGTGAACGTGTGTGTGTGTGTGTGTATCTTAGTGAACGTGTGTGTGTATATCTTAGTGAACATGTGTGTGCGTGTATATCTTAGTGAACGTGTGTATGTGTGTATCTTAGTGAACGTGTGTGTGTGTGTGTGTATCTTGGTGAACGTGTGTGTGTGTATATCTTAGTGAACGTGTGTGTGTGTGTGTATCTTAGTGAACGTGTGTGTGTGTATCTTAGTGAACGTGTGTGTGTGTGAGTATATCTTAGTGAACGTGTGTGTGTGTATATCTTAGTGAACGTGTGTGTGTGTGTATATCTTAGTGAACGTGTGTGTGTGTATATCTTAGTGAACGTGTGTGTGTGTGTGTATCTTAGTGAACGTGTGTGTGTGTATATCTTAGTGAACGTGTGTGTGTGTATATCTTGGTGAAGGTGTGTGTGTGTGTATCTTAGTGAACGTGTGTGTGTGTATATCTTAGTGAACGTGTGTGTGTGTATATCTTGGTGAACGTGTGTGTGTGTGTGTGTGTGTGTGTGTGTATCTTAGTGAACGTGTGTGTGTGTATATCTTAGTGAACGTGTGTGTGTGTGTATCTTAGTGAACGTGTGTGTGTGTGAGTATATATTAGTGAACGTGTGTGTGTGTGTATCTTAGTGAACGTGTGTGTGTGTGTGTGTGTGTGTGAGTGTATATTAGTGAACGTGTGTGTGTATATCTTAGTGAACGTGTGTGTGTGTGTATCTTAGTGAACGTGTGTGTTTGTGAGTATATCTTAGTGAACGTGTGTGTGTGTATATCCTAGTGAACGTGTGTGTGTATATCTTAGTGAACGTGTGTGTGTGTGTGTGTGTGTGTATCTTAGTGAACGCGTGTGTGTGTATATCTTAGTGAACGCGTGTGTGTGTATATCTTAGTGAACGTGTGTGTGTGTATCTTAGTGAACGTGTGTGTGTGTATCTTAGTGAACGTATGTGTGTGTGTGAGTATATATTAGTGAACGTGTGTGTGTGTATCTTAGTGAACGTGTGTGTGTGTGTATCTTAGTGAACGTGTGTGTGTGTGTATCTTAGTGAACGTGTGTGTGTATATCTTAGTGAACGTGTGTGTGTATATCTTAGTGAACGTGTGTGTGTGTGTATATCTTAGTGAACGTATGTGTGTGTGTGAGTATATATTAGTGAACGTGTGTGTGTGTATCTTAGTGAATGTGTGTGTGTGTGTGTGTATCTTAGTGAACGTGTGTGTGTGTGTATCTTAGTGAACGTGTGTGTGTGTGAGTATATATTAGTGAACGTGTGTGTGTGTGTGTGTATCTTAGTGAACGTGTGTGTGTGTGTGAGTATATATTAGTGAACGTGTGTGTGTGTGTGTGTGTGAGTATATATTAGTGAACGTGTGTGTGTGAGTATATCTTAGTGAACATGTGTGTGTGTGTGTGTGTGTGTGTGTGTGTGTGAGTATATATTAGTGAACGTGTGTGTGTGTGTGTGTGTATCTTAGTGAACGTGTGTGTGTGTGTGTGTATATCTTAGTGAACGTGTGTGTGTGTGTGTGTGTATCTTAGTGAACGTGTGTGTGGGGGGGTGCATGTGGGTGTGTTCTAGCTTCACAGTGTGCAGCAGGTTAGCAGGTTTTGTTCTGTTCCCAAACATCTAATATTGCTTTCTGTTTCCCTTTTGTTTAGTTATTCCACATGGACTTTTGTGTGCAATTAGTTTTACAGCGACGCCTTAATTGCCAGCAGATGATGAAACTCACATCATCCAGGTTTTTGTTGTAAAATAGGGATTACACACGCCAAACATTAAATCACAGGAAAGCTACAGGACTGAATGATTCTGAATAGACTTGATTTGCTTTTATTCGCGACTGTGCCAACAGAGAACCCTGCTGTTGTCAAAAAGCAGACATGGGCTGTGAAATATAATTTATTCAGTTTGTTAAAGTGCTTTAACATTCATGAAAACACTCCTCTGTATGAGGGATTAATGAAAGATCTCATTTAACAATCTGCCAATGTTATTGGCTGTCAGTCATCGAACATTCATTAAACACATTAAGTCACTTGTTTTGGAAAAACTGCGATCTTATTTAAACTTGTTCCTCAAGTAAATTGCCAGAGTTTTCTTCCACAGAAACCAACACTTGAGTGTCAGTTTTGCATTTAAATGAGCCACCGTTTGTAAAGTGGGATACATGAATATATACTCATGTTACGATTCAGGAACCATCCAAATGTTTCCACAGACCATCAGTCCATCTACATCGGCGTTCCAGTGCCTCGAGGATATCGACGCAAACGCAGGCGAAGGCGTTCTAGTCGTGAGGCCAGCGACGTGGACAGAGATAGACGCTATAGCCACCACAGACACCCTGAGCACGACCAGTACAGAGACATAGACATGGAGGAAGGACTCATGGATTCAAATGACCAGAGTCTACAAGACATCAACCGTACAAGTAAGTCAGTGGCCAGAAGAACTGTGAACTTCCTTAAACCACTTTGACGGCAGCCTCCAACCAGTATCAGCATCTCCCTTCCTGTTTCCTTTGTGTTGGATTTCTGGGCTGACATGTTGATTGGCTGCTGGCTCTCTCTCAGTTACTGACCTCTACCGAGGTGCTTTTGTGAAACCAAATGTTAAAGTGGTGTCTGAGTCGAGAGTGGTATTGATCTTCTCATCTAACTCTTTGTAAGAAAGTGAATAAGTGTATTTCCCAGAATGTTGAACTATTTATGAAGAGACCATGGTAGAGGTTGATCATAGATCTGGTTTGTGTCCAACATTACTTCTGTAATACATGTTGTGCTAACTGTATGGAGGAATTTACTCCATTTATACACAGTTTTATGACTGTAAAATAAAGGAAAAACTAGGAACAAGGGTTAGAAAATAAATAATGATAATTTCTCAGCTTGCTTTATGTCTGTTGAGGAAAAACACTGTGAACAGCCTCTAACACACTTGTGCCTCTCATTCTAATTAGTGTGCTATGACTGCAGGGAAGTAAGACTGCAAAGGGAAATAAGTAGAGAAAGCTCAAGTGAAGTGCGCTTTATAGGAAATGTCTGCTGTGCACAGCTGCCAGGGTGGCTCTTGATTCAAATATTTTAAAAAAAAAATACAATAAAAATAAAAATCCAAAAAACTGACCCAGACATGAGTCAGACTGTGTCATGTATTACAGTTTTTGCATTTAATTTTGCTTCCCTCCAGCAGTTTTAACAGTGAACAGCAGGAGCCTGAGACACAGGCTGAGAGTGTTTCTGTTTCAGGTCGGAGTAATGAGAAGACCGACACAACACTGCTGCTTTGACTCTCACAGACTTTGGCTGAGAAGGTTTTCCACCTTGATGAATTAGTGTAGTGCAATCAGTAGTAAGGCAGCAGAGGAATGAACCATGTCTGGACTATCTGCACATACACATACGTGAATATCAATAATGCATATGTTGCCAGTGCCAGCGGGAGGATTACAGCAGGAGAAAATGGTGCCCAGCAACTCAGAGAGTACAGGGAGGAAAATAGACTCTGATGATCATCATTCTTTTGGGTTCTTGTCTGTTTAGCAACCACAGTAATTAATAAATATCCACAGGGCTGGGAGGAGTTTGTAAACTACAAGATGTAAATGGTCACAAATGTTTAATTTTAATGGGAACTCTGATTTTGCATGGCTGATTTCAACTTTGCTTTCCCATTCAGAAAAAAACAACACATAAGTGGAATCCACTCTGGGTTTCTGTCAATACAGCCCTTCAATATCATTGATCACTGGTGGCATTAAAAGACACACCCTGTTTACAGTAATTAGCATACAGCTCAGTCCATAGGTCTGCAGCAATGTGGCCAGCTGACAAGTCATTACCCTGCAGCACATCTATGAAGCCCGAGTCCATGTTAGCCTCCATACAGATAATACAACACTGAAATGGATTGTACGTACAGAAGGCACATGATTGAATACCTATAATCAGGTAGTAATCTGGATGTAGGCTTCAATACTGCAATCATTACTGCTGGTACAGCAGAGGAAATACAGCACATGGAACGATACACAACAGCCTACAGCTGGTTAAACAAGATGTCAGTTAAAGGATTTATAATTACAAATTCCACGTCTGTTGATGAGTATCAGTGATGGCTTTCTACATTCATAAATGATAAATGTTGTTTAGGTGAAAGGTCAGTTTGATTTTAACGCCCAGCGCAGGAAAGGGGACATCCTGTTTGTATGGTGGAGATGCTGTAGGCTACAGCGCTGAGCCCCAGGTCACTAATTATTATAATTATTATTAAAGCAGTGAAGCCAAGCTGTTACTGTGACAAACAGATAAAAATGTATTAAAGCTCAGCATTCAGCTTCAGCATACATCTCTGCTCTGTAATTTATTCTGAAACTAAAGGAGAAAAAAAATATTTTATATTTCATGGTTTCATGATGGCGCCCCCTAGTTTTGTATTAATTCATCAGAATACAGATAGTTATCCCCCAACATACGGTAGCTAGAGACCTCGTTCCCATACAGCCGTAAAGCAGTAACGTGGTAGAATCCTGTTACACAACACAAGAGCCATGGACCCTGATCAACCCACATTAGCTTCCCTGCTAATGTCTCCTTCTTATCTAACTTACAAACATGAACACATCTCGTCCTGCGCCATAGTTTGTTGAATGAACCACAAAGGAAAAGTGCACCGCTAACGTCAGTTAGCAGGATAGGTAGCTAATTAGCTGCTCTGCTGCAGCAGCATGTAAACATATCTGCAAATGTCACTTCAGACCCGTTAGATGCTGGTGTGGTTCTTACTCTTCAATACCATTCCTATCAACACACTGTCTGTCCAGGACATGTAGCTACAGCAGCACTCTGCCCGCTACTGTCAATCAAACACAGATACCGACACGCCCCTCCAGCTGGCTGCGGCAAAAGGAGCCTTTCTTTATTTTCCCCAAAGACCCTTTTTCTTCCTTTTAATCATAAAAAACTATTAATTCATTTAAAAACACATGCACATTATTTCTGACTGCAAAAAGAGTAAATATTATTTCAGTTGGACTTTAAAACATCTTCTTTATAACATTATGTTGCAAGTTTTATAATCCTGGAAGCCTGTTAAAACCAAATCATGTAATTTGAAAGTTGTAAAAATATAAAAAATATTCTTTCATTTCATCAAGTGTCTCCAGCAGCAGAGAGGCTACGTTACATCCTGAGTGAAGATGATGACATGCCCACGCCGACACTTTTCACTGAGATGGACACTCTGCAGCGAGAAGGGGACGAGCTGGAGTGGAAGGAGTCTGCCAGGTGCACGACTACACTCACAAACTCACACACATCAATTCAGGCACAATCAGTCACACTCCTAGTCCTCAGAAATAGAGTTGCTATTATTTATTATGTTGTTTTGCTTTTGTTTCAAAATTTTAATTTGGAAAATATCCACATGAGAATTGATCAGCCTGGTTAAACCAGTATACCAGTATACCATTTAGGTGTTGTGCATGGTGACTCTGGCATGGATTAATAAGATGATTAAATGCAATGGAGCTTAGTTCCACCTGCGCTTTTCCTGCTATGACAAATCAAAATGTCTACTGTGAAGCGGGTCGATTGTAGATATAAAATGATGCATGATTCTTCAACTGCATGGCTAATATCTCATTCCAAAAGTATTCACAAACTCATCTTGTTTGATAGATTAGAAGAAATGTGATGTTTCCAGAAGAGATGCCATCTTTTTCTGTGTGAAAACTGGAAGTAAAGACCAAAAACACCAAAAACACCAGAAAACGATGCGTTTGTAAATTCAGGTGTAGGAATAATTTTTAATCCTCTGTTGTATAACCGTTTGAAATTAAATCTGGCTCAAGCAAATTCACCCCTAGATTACAGCTATGTAGTGTAGGAGAGATCACAATGAGTTCAGAACAGTAGAGTTCACACACTATTTGGTGCTGGAAAAAGTCATAAAAGAGATTCTTGGACGTGTGATGCCATACAAGCCACACACTGAACAGCACGGGTTTCCTCTGTGGGTGAACTCAACTGACATCTCTGCATCTTTTCACAAACACCTGCTTCACATTCAGATGGCGTCGTGCCTGGGAGCTTCCAGGTCCAACCACAGACATTTAATGAGCAGTGGGCATCACCAGCAGAGTTGAGTGGTTTGCTCAAAGAAAGCTTGACATTTGTGTATTCACCACCTGTTCTTTCTCTCTGGGTTCTTCCTGCCTTCAGGTGGGTGAAGTTCGAGGAGAAGGTGGAGGAGGGAGGAGAGAGGTGGAGTAAACCACACGTGTCCACGCTGTCCCTGCACAGTCTTTTCGAGCTCAGGACGTGTCTCCAGACAGGAACGGTTCTGCTGGACCTGGAAGGCTACTCACTGCCTCAGATCGTCGGTGAGATGTTCAGGACTGATTGTATTTCTAATAGTGTGAGTCAGGAATCAAAATTCAGTTGCAACTCTCTGGATTTTTTGGAGGATTTGGCTTGAAGTAATTCCATGTATATATAATGTTAACTTGTAGGTAGCATCTTGTTAGCTAACCAAACCAGTGGTGAACTGCACAGGAAATCATGGAGCTCCCTACAAAACCCTGAGAATGCAGTATGATATCAGTTAAACACCTGTACCTCATAAAATTAATTACAAGTTTGATTTAGTTTTACCAATTAGCAAGAATGTGCAGTGCCTCCTAACTGACACACCTGCACTGATTAATTTTATTAGCTGCAACTGCATCTACGCAGACACTTTCTATTAATAGTTTATTGAGCACAAATTTGAAAGATGACACAACACTTTAGTTACAAATGAAAGTATTGAAGCATTGTTAAAAAATTAAATAGTTAAATAGTTTGACTTTCGAGAGATTTTACACCACAGAGCCTGATAGATATGTTGCTAATGTGCGCTGTCGTTGTCATGGCTGTCATGGAGTTGTGTGTCATCGGTTAGCATTGCAGTGTTAATTGAACCAATAATCTAATTTGTACCCAAAAAGTAATTTAAAATAGTATTAACTCATGACCATTTTGAGACACATTGTTGAGACACATTGTTGATAGCTGCATTTAGCCAGCTAGCATGGACGTTAAGATTTCATGGCTCCTTTTACAACTAGCTGACAAACCAGCTGACTTTAGTAAAAGCAGTTTAGGCTACTGGGTCACTATAGTTAACCTCCATTTTTGAACATTCACTATTTACACGATTGCCATTGCAGGCCTTCACCACTCTCCCCGTACTACTCACCTCACGCCAAAACGGAAGCTGCAGATGCATTAGTATGGAGTAGTCAATAAATCAATTAGACAATCAATTGAAAAAGAATCAATGACAGCATTTACAGTTTCAGCTGCTAAACTACTGCTGGTAGTTTTAAGTGTTGCTCCACACAGTGCAGTATACAGCATATATACATACCAGAATATTATTGATTAACAGCGTAAACCACAATTTCCCACCAGTTGCTCCAGTGATTGGTTAGTTAGTCACTATGGTTAAGATCCTTTCAGACTAAAATCACTAAATTATTTATGCTGGAAAGTAAGAATGGCCACAGTGGTCCCAGATGTTTATGAGCATTTTACACAGTATCAACAGTTGGGTTTGTTTGGCTCAGATGCTGATTTTCATGGAAAAAAATGAGAAAAAACACAAATTGATAACAGCTGACAGCTCTCGCCAGACAAATTAAGACATTCTAGTTACAGAATTGTGTTTTTTTTAAAGTGCAAAGTTAGTTGGTTCACCAGTCATCTGTTTACACTGCATCACATTATTACGTTTCACCTTAAAATATGGAGCAAAATATGTTAACTGCACATAATTGATAAATTTGGCTTATAAATATCAAATTAGCATGTAGTGTTTCTTTCAACCGATCATAATTGAAAACACAGGAGACAGAACAGTTTGTATCCAGTCAGCCATGCTCCTGTAGAGCAAAATCTAATTTAGTTGTTTGTTTGTTAAATTGAGCTGTTATCACTATGTAGAGGAATACTCGGCTATTCACTGTTCCTGCAGGGAGTTCTCTAAATTCTCTAAATGAAGTAAGTTTGGCTTATAAATATCAAATGAGCATGTAGTGTGTCTGTCAACTGATCAGAGAGAACAGTTTCCATTGCAGTAGCCAGCAGTCATTCTTTACACTGAACACCAAACAGTGCTTTACTGCTGCTCACTATAGTCTCTTGTTGACTTTAACTTGTAGTCTGGAAACATCACAGGATGTTGTACATACAGAGTTAAAGCACAAACACAATTTAAGAGTTTTCCAAAGAGCGCTCACTATCTCGACGTGACTCTGCATCATATTTAGTTTCTGAACTGGGAAACTGGGAGTGGGAGCTCTGACCCTGCTGTGTGCTCTAAACTGGACTGAACACATCTTTACAAATAAAACTGTGTATTTTTCTAGACGACATCATTGAGAGACAGATCGAGGAAGGCATGATCTCTCCTGACCTCAGGGAAAAGATCAGCTTCGTCCTGCTGAGGAAACATCGACACCAGACCAAGAAGCCGATCCACCGCTCGCTCGCCGACATGGGCAAGTCCAGCTCCTCTACCAGTGAGTGTTCATATCTGTAGCCACTGAAAATCATCATCTAATTCTATCTAAAAGAAAAAGGTAGTGCGACCTTCTGTACTGATGATAATAATAATCATAATGTGAATCAGTCATCAGACAGAGCTTGAAAATTATATGTAAAATTAGAGGCATTTGCAACTGGCTACACATGATTAATAATACAACATGCAAGGTTGGACAGCATATATTATAACATACCATCACGTGAAATGACACTGTAATATTGAGATGGAGCCATTTTTCTTTACGATTGGTCCTTTATGTCGTCATGTATAATTTTGCAGCCTCTGATATATTTATTATGCATATATTTGACTCACTTGGTAAATGACTGAATGCACTCCTGGAGTCAACAAGGCTCATATCCTCCACAGGGGATACATTAATGTTTGATGAGCTAATTACCGCTGTAGCATTTCCTCGTTTCATTCGTGCACAGCACATACTGCTAGATGAGTCATCAAGCACCACCTCTGACCGCTCTGCTGCTGTTTGTGTCTGTTTTCTGCTTCGTCCTGCTCGCCAGATCGGACTGCGGGGCCTCGATGTGGACCGGGTCCGGGGCCAGGACCGGGGCAGATGGCCAACTTCAACCGATCCACAGAAGACCTCCGAATGAAACAGCAGCCTACCAGCTACGGCCGCCTGCGTAAGTGACGGTCGATGAGTTCACAGTTTGGTGTTACAACTCCCAGCCGTAAACATGTCTCTCTCTCACACTGTTCTCTTAATAAAATATGTTTTCATGAGTATTTTTAGGGAGGTAAAGTGTCTGAAACAGGCTCAGACATCACTTTACACATCCAGACTAAATACATATTTTGTTTTTTGCTTTTATTGACATTCTGGACACAATGACTCACAATGAGACCAATATGTAAACTTTCTCTGTGAGATATAACAGATAGAGATATAAACCACATCCATCCCAACACACACAAGCTATTTTAACTTTGAAGAATGATGGTTGTTGAAGTTTGAGAGCTCACTGCAGTAATCTGTTAGATAAGAGCTCATGAAAATGAAACGTCTTCCGTAAGACACATCTGTGGAGGTCTCTCAATCATTCATTCAATCTCCACAAATTAAACTGTTACCTTCTGATTTTCCCTCTTTCTCATCTTCAACTAGCATCTTGATACTGAGCGAGTGATTCGTGCAGTAACCTGTGTTTCACATTACAAAGACCAATTTCACTCCTATTGCTTTTTTGATGGGTTTTCAAATTTTCATCTGGAAGAATCACTCCCTAACTGATAATTCATACAATCTGTTAAACATCACTGCCAACGTTGTAAAGATGAAAAAAAGGGAGAAGTAGTAAAAAAAACAACTTTCTATCTTTTTTGCTTTATTGCTTTACCTCACTCTTCATTTGTCATACATGTATTTATTGTTACACATTTGAACATAACACCATAATGTTGCTTATTAGTTGCTTATTTTACACTTTCATTAAATTCTACATAACGATGTCGGAGTAGAAATATCTGTCATGTAATGAACTGTTATTGTTGCTGTTTTCTGGCCTGCAGGTCACGCTCAGAGCAGGAGTATGAATGATATTGCAGATACTCCCAGTTCAGACCAGGTAACTCACTCTGATCTTCTTCACATACTTTTACATAATTACATACTGATACTGAATGAGGATAAAGCTGACTTTACAGCAATGGCCAGATTCATCTTTCTACATTTCATAATAGCAAATATATATATATATATATATATATTTGTATGGAAGCATATCTCTGGAGTGTATTCTCATTTTCCACTTTGTTGCTTTCCATCATTGGTGAGATTACCAGCTCATGTCTCAGTAAGACGTTGTGTTGTGTTGAATTGATGTTTCACCAGAGTGGTGAGAGCCAGCTCTGTCTCAAGTGTCATCAATCTCTCATTGCGGTTGCTAGTGAAGGTTGACAGCTAGTGATAAAGGAAGCGTGCAAATACATAACTCACTCATTTGTTGGGCTGATGCAATAATGTGGTTTAAACCCGGAGACACATGATTGCACCGATGCAAGGGCGTGCGCTCATCGCTCGGATTAGGCTACTGGGCTTTCAAACGGACAGGTCAGGATTAAGTGTCATTCACTTTGATGAATACTGTGTAAAAATAAATGAATGACAATTTATGTGGGACTTTGGGATGTGGACTATGACCTTTATTTGTTTGTGCGGCTATGAGGACGAGTACTGGTTGTCCAGTTCTAAGTACCCTAGTTATGAGAGGCTGCCTCAGTGTTCAGATTGTATTTACAGGCCTACAGTAGGTCACATGTGACAATGAACAAGTGATAGTTTGTTACTGTGTGTGTGTTTGTGTGTGTGTGCCACATTGTCTGTCAATATTGAGCTGGCACCGGGGAAACATGGATCTCATTGTGCGGTCCGCGTGCTAGGCTCTCACATGTAGCCGCACACTCAGGCTGTGGGTTATTGGCAAGGCTCTCTATTATTGAGTGTTATTGTGCTGCCGTCCAGTTTCCTGCCACACCTTTACATGCAATCAGACAGGTCAGGTTAGCTTGCTATCCCTCTTTTAGTTACAGCTGTGTCAGCCTACATTTGTTTTGCCTCCCTGGTTGGTGTTTCTTGAGGTTTATTGCTAATAGAACAACACAGTCTTGTTATCTTGCAAACGTCTTCGGACTGAATGATGTCCTTCCAGACTATCCTGCCACGTTGAGGGAGGCTGTTAGTAGCAAATGATGAGAAGAAGAATCTTTAATGACCTCTGTAGGGAGATCAAGTCATCGCAGCAGCAAAGATAATAGATATATATATATAGATATATATATAGATATAGGCTAACACATGAATTAACCAAAACAATGAAATATTTATAGGAATGGGATAAACTCTGCTGTGTCTCTTTCTGATCCTCCACTTTCTGCAGCTGAAAAATAAATTCATGAAGAAGATCCCGAGAGACGCAGAGGCGTCCAATGTGTTGGTGGGTGAAGTGGATTTCCTCAACAAACCCTTCGTAGCGTTTGTCCGCCTGGCCCAAGCTACAACACTAGGAGGTCTGACTGAAGTCCCCGTACCCACCAGGTGAAATGATCTGCAGTGTCTGATGCTTTGTCAGCCTCACCTGCCATCCCTGCACATACCTCACATTTGTCTAATCATTTTACAGATTCCTGTTTATTCTCTTGGGACCTCAAGGAAAGGCCAAGTCGTATAATGAGATCGGGCGAGCCATAGCAACGCTAATGGTGGATGATGTAAGTGCCCGTCATTGTGTTTTAAAAATCATTTTTATTAGACAGGGCGCAGTGACACTGACTCAGTAAACCCATGGGAAGAGAAAGACTGGAGTTGAAGCTAAAATTGATCTGGCATGTGCTTTATACCGCTGATCCACTGAGATACCCTGCTATTGTGTTTTAATTACATCTGGAAGTGATGCTGATTGTTAAGCATCAGTTAGGAGCAGGCTTTCTATTGGGATAATTGGTCACCCATTGCTTGCTAATGGGAGTGTTATTCTTGCTCCTGAATACCATTTCAGTTGTTATTGCTTCCTATATCACCGAGCCCAAAGCCAAATGTGCTATTTAGTAGCAGATGCATGTAGCAAAGAAATAATAGGCTGTTATTTTAAATTGAACTTGCTTAAGTTCAAGCAAGCACCAGAAACAGGATGTTCACCAGCCACGATCAAACACTGACAGTAATGTTGGTGGTTAGTAACCTTTAGTTCACCTCCATTATATTCTGGCGGTTTAATAATTAAATAAAAAAATAAAAAACATCACGAATATGTTTTGGTCTGGCAGTGCAAGTAGCACCTGATCAGCCGCGCTCATGGCTCATTGGACGTCAGTCAGTTAACTGAACGGACATTCATAGTAAATAAATCCTAAAGACCTCCGTGATCCTCTGACTTTCCCTGTAGCGCCACCATGAGATTGATATTTGTGGTTAAGGGTCACATGTCATCTATTAGATGGATTACTCATGATCTCCGCAGGATAAATTGTAATAACGTTTCATCCAGTGCCATCATTAGGTCAACATTTTAATTTTTCAGTAACCAAATACCTGCAGGAATAACGGCACTCCCATCAGTCTCAGTTGTATTTTTATACTTAGTGCTACTCAGCATGCTAAACTAAGATGGCAAAGATTATACCTGCTAAACCTCAGCATGTTAGCATTGTGATTGTGCATATTAGCATGTTGACATTAGCATTTAGCTCTCTGCGCCTGACAGAGCTAGCCTGCTAGCAGGGTTGTTTTAGCACAGCTTCATGCCAATGTTTTCTCCTCTATTTTATGACAAAAGGCTCACTCTTATTCTTCTTGTGCTTACTTTGTTATTATTATAATATAATATAATATTATTATTATTCAGTTGGATCTGCAACCTCACTGCTAGATGCCACTAAATGCTACACCCTGGTCCTTTAAGTGTTCACTATTAAACATAGAGTCAGGCAGCCTGTAACATAAGATAGATTTAAATGAATCTACAAGCTTGGCAGCATATGAGAAAAGCCTCCAATAGTTTACATTCAGTGATTGTTCTACAGACCAAAATTGAGTAAAGCTGTTTGTGTTGGAGGGAGAAAATCAATGATGGTTCTACATACTACTCTTATATCCTCTGCAGGCTGCAGATTCCTGCTGCTTTAAACTTTTAGAAGTTTCACTGTGATGTTCAGTCTGTGTTGTGTTTTACTGGTCCAAGGACCTGAGGTCTGTGTCCAACAGCAACCATTTACAAAACCAGACTGGACCAAAGCCCAAATCACTGCCAGTTACAAACAACCCTTTGTGTTTTTCTGAATTATGCTCCTGTGCACTTGACTCTCAGTGTTTCTAGAGCATGATTAGTTACTGACTGGCAGTTGTTTTTGAATGTAATCCAACTGAGGTCAAAGTGTTGATATATCTTCCACAATTTAAACGTTAAACTCATGTTTAACAAGTCTCCAGAAGTCATCAGAGAGGAGGGGAAAGAGCCGAATCCTTCTTATCAGACGCAGAACAGTACATACTGATCAATATCACCACGATACGAGCCGAGTTTACTCTCTCTCCCTCTCCTAGCTCTTCAGCGATGTCGCCTACAAGGCCAGAGATCGAGAGGACCTTATCGCAGGCATAGATGAGTTTTTGGACGAGGTGATTGTGCTTCCGCCTGGGGAATGGGATCCCAAAATCCGCATTGAGCCGCCCAAGAAAGTCCCCTCGGCTGACAAAAGGTTGGAGTTTTACCATCCACCTCATGTGTGATGCACATTAAGCCCTCAGCTGTGGCACAATGAGCAATATGTTTAGTCTCAACCACCCGATGAAGTTAAACCTTCACCAAAAACAACTTCTTTTGTCAAAGATTTAGCTGCACAGCAAAATAATTCTGTCCTGCATGAAACTCAGAGGTAAGAGCTTAATGTCAGCAAGCATCAGCCAGAGCTTGCAGCTCTCACACTTTAAAGGATTATTCCTTTAACACACACAAATTAATGAATTGATATGCCCCATATTTACTCCCATCTGTGCTGTATGTATCCTTTCTACAGGAAGTCAGTGTTTTCTTTAAATGAACTCGGGCAGATGAACGGTACAGCTGGAGGAGGAGGAGGCCTGGCTGAGGATGAAGAGATGCCAGCGCAACACGAGCTCGGAGAGGAGCTGGCATTCACTGGACGGTAGGTAGTCACGAGCCACATGGCAGACCACGGAGAGCTTTGGATCAAACTTAACCCGCATATTGAAAGGAAATTTGAATATGAGTTAATCAATATTTGGCAAAGTAGGAAAATTATTTGTGCAATTATTCAACTCCCCAAAAGATGCAGATTCTCCTTAATGAGCTCTTCAGCTGAGGATCCTGATCAGACGCAGGAACTGAGAGTTGATTTATAGAAAGGAAAAATCTATCTTTAAATTGTCAAAAGAACCTTTTTCATGATGTAGAAAAGAAACTTGTCAAATGTCAAACAGTCTCCTGCTCACAGACGTGTTTGGATGGCACTTGAAATCATTGTTAAAGTATCACATCCAGTCGAGGGAAACTCTCCACTCTGCTGCTTTAGAGAAAGTAATATGTATCATGCTGAGAAGTGGAATAGGTGACACATCCTAACCACTGTGTGTGTCCATGTACAACAGCTTCTGTGGTGGTCTGTACCTGGACATAAAGAGGAAATTGCCGTGGGTGCCTAGTGATTTCTACGAGGGTTTCCACATTCAGTCCATCTCTGCTGTGCTTTTCATCTACTTGGGCTGCATCACCAACGCCATCACCTTCGGAGGCCTGCTGGGAGACGCCACGGACAACTACCAGGTAAACTCAGGAAGCAGCACAAGTTGGTTATTTTAGTCCATTTACTGCATGTAACTGAGGTTTATTCACTACTGTAGTGTTTCCAGAAGATGTTACAGCTAAAAGTATGAATGAGTTCTTCATCAGTGCATTGCATTTTTATGTACAGTATGTATTTATTTGTTTATATAGTTAGAAGGTTCCATAGTTATCCAGTATGCAAATATAAAGAATATTTGATTTAAAAAGCTTTAAAGGTTTGTTTTGGATTCAAACATCTTGTGACAGATTTTGTCCAGAATAAATGATTTCTTTGCGAAAATGCACTTTAAAGAAATACAGATCTGGTAATTTATGCTTAATCTAAAACAAAGAAATACATCTACAACAGCTGCTTTGAGATGTCACAACAGTGGTTTTAATTCACCTGATATTTCCAATACATGTATATTTCTCCGCCGATAGGGAGGGCTGTTAACCTGCCTGTCATTCTCTGTCTCTTTCTCAACTCATCTTTCTACTTTTCAAGTATCAAAGGCATAAAAAATGTCATTCGATCAATACGGTTGCCAAGTCACATTTGCTTTAACATGTGTTTAAAAACAGAGCACTATAAGCCAAATATAAACGCAGCACTAGATTAAAATCAGCTGGTGTCAGCGCAGGAAGCTGCTGTAATCTGTGTGTCATGTTGATCAGGTTAGGTGAGATGTATCGTCAGTCTTTACCTTTGCACAGATAGTTTGTCATATAAGTGACACTGCTTTCCTGTTTTTAATTTCATTTGTCCTCAATCAATAATCTTGAATCAATAATATCTATTTCAGCATGTCAGTCTGTTGTTTGCATGTCGGAAAAACTACAAGACATCGTGATTCATTTCATTTTTCTGTTCAGTCATAAAACAGTGAAGTCTCTTTGATGTGAATTGGTTCCAGTGAGCGAGTGTCTGGAAGTGACTCTGCAAGTCTGCTTCACCGTGACGTTGCACTATTTTAGGTCATCAGGGTTTTACATCAGATCACGTCTTTCTCTATTATCAGAACCTTTGCACTAACACATGCATGAGTATGTACACACTCGCACACACACTCACACACACACTCACACACACACTCACACACACACTCACACACACACACACACACTCACACACACAAACACACACACACACACACACACACACACACACACACACATTTCTGCTGTATTCGTTGTTTCTCTTTGGTTTGATTTACAGACGTGATCGACGCTGCAGCATCATTTCCTGTCTTTAATTCTTTATTTCCAGCCGTATTTTCGGGGAAACTGTGAACTCTGAGTGTATATTAAGTGTCGTCCTCTTCCAGGGTGTGATGGAGAGCTTCCTGGGTACGGCTCTGGCTGGCTCTGTGTTCTGTCTCTTCAGCGGCCAGCCCCTTATCATCCTCAGCTCCACTGGACCCATCCTCATCTTTGAAAAGCTCCTGTTTGAATTCAGCAAGTGAGCCTCTTCAGAGCCAAATGACACTGCAGTAGGCAGACATCATGAGAGGACACCCTCGTTAATACCAATTAGAGGATTATTAGATAATCCCATCATGAAATGAATATCCTGGTCTACAGACTTGATTCTGTTATTGACTCTAGTCACACTCAGAGGTTTAAAGTGCTTTATATGTAGCCATCAAAAATCACTTTTATTTATTTTTATTTTATTTTATTTATTTTCAAGTTTTAACTAAAACATACACACCAATTAACAGCAGCAACAACAACAATAACAGAAAATCCCCCCCCCCCCCAACCATCATACAACAACAAACACTGCACTAGAAATGTAAATAAATATATATAATTTATACAGCAATATAATAGGAGATAAATAAATAACACATGTACATGAAACAGTCAGCTTTGCCTTCTAGGAACAAGCAAACAGGAAAGAATACAAAGGTTTCCAGACTTTGATTCATGACTGAGGTCAAAGGTCAGTTTCTCCAGATATCTGCATGTCGATCGCAGGAACAACAGACAGAAATGTGGTTTAACAGATAAAAGGAAGAAGACTTTGTAAACTGTATCAGTAACATCTTGCATCACAAAATATCTGGATGTGATCACATGACCAGAACAGAAACGTACCTTTATTTCCTGGAAGCAGACAGATGGAAGAGAAGTCCTGTTAGAACATTTTAAAATGTGTTCATCAGGAAAAATCGTTGCAAATCTTCAGAAGTAAAAGTTACCTCCAGGTCCTGCGATGGCATCAAAGAATCATGAGCTGAAGAATCACAGTAGATCTCTGAGAGTCAGTGACCAGTAAAATCTGATCAGTCCACTCCATCAGACCAGTGCTCCCAGTATGTGCCGGAAGAGGAGAACAAACAGAAATAATAGAAGGAATATTTAAATATTTGCTCCAAACAGCAGTGTCTTATAAATAATTACATCGTTATTGTGAGAATTTATGTGATCAATATTGTTAATAAAGAGATTTAAGCCAGCGAGGATAACATGCAAGAGATTTAGACTAATCAATAAAGAAACCTGTCTGTTCAGAACATCATATATTCAGGAACTGTATCTGGTTCAGATCTTTGATCTCAAGGCAGAAACTTTGAGGTTTAAAGACACGACTGAATCTAACGACCTGTCAAACTGCTGAGTAATTCATCTTCCTCGCTGCTGCATAGAGCACCACCTGCTGGAGGAACGTTTCTTATCGTAATTCACCCCCCCCCCCCCCCCCCCCCCCCCCCCGAATGAATCCAGACATTCTGATTAATACTCATTATTTACCGCTGTGCTCCTAATTAAAACAGTCACCACACAGTGAACTGCAGAACCACAAAATATGTAAAAACACAGTCAGTAGTTTCAGTTAATTAGCAGAAATACTAAACGACACTAATAGAAAATATTATAGGAAAACAAGTATGTTATATTTTCTTAATGCAGAGCTACTCAGCTTTAAAACATGAATAAAGTGCTTCACTAATGCTGCAATAAAGATTGGATGATTAAATGTGATCAGGACACTGATAGTGATAAAACCTGCAGCTCAGTGCACAAATGACACAAACTGTTGGTTGAGTCACCAGAAACCTGCAGAGATATTCATATATACTGTGTATAAACTAACTGACAGATGATGTTGATGACATCACACAGACCATAAGATGAGTGGAGTTGAATAAGTTAAATTTACAATAATAAAATATCATAAAATCACTGAAATTGTCATAAAATATTACAATGAAAGATGAATCTCCTCAGGAGTGTGAGTGGATGTCTGACCCAGAGCACCACAGTCCTGCGTATGTTCTTGTTATGAATACAGATAACATATGAATACATACCGGATATGACCTTTGACCTCTCCCTCCCAAAGGAACAACGGCATCGACTACATGGAGCTGCGTCTGTGGATCGGCATCCACTCCTGCCTGCAGTGTTTCCTCCTGGTGGCCACCGACGCCAGTTACATCATCAAATACATGACACGCTTCACGGAGGAGGGCTTCTCCAGCCTCATCTCCTTCATCTTCATCTCTGACGCCATCAAGAAGATGGTGGGCTCCTTCAAATACTACCCAATCAACACCAACTTCAAGCCCGACTACGTCACTGCGTACAAGTGCGAGTGCCTGGCGCCGGACCCGAGTGAGTTCACGCCTTGGCTCAGGGAGATACGGGAGGATTCTCCACAAGGAGGCGGCTCGTTTAGAGTTCAGTAGACTGACGTGACGAGCAGTTTCTCACTAATGCTGATGGCAATTAAGTAGTGATCACATTCACATCACCACCAATCATTTTCTGAAGCATACCATAGTTATAATGATTGATTTCCTGCTATTGGTTTCAGCTCATTTCACTATACAACTGATCCGTAACATCAGCTGCATTGTTTTCTTTAAACTGTGGACGAGCAGCTGCAAGCAGAAGCTTCTTTATGAAATCTCTGTTTTGGTGCGTTTAAGGACGCTTGTGTGTGGAACAGCCTATTTTTAATTCATGTTATTGTTTTCATGATGTTCATGATGATCACTGCTTGTCCTTTGCATTCTATTATCAACATGTTGTTCAGAAGTCGATGTTAAAGCTTTGACAGTGATTCTTGCTCACAGATGAAGTAAACATGATAACATTGACAAAATAAATGAATTTATGAATTAAATAAAGTTATTGTTAAAAGCCCTGAAAACATATTTTCTCAGTCAGCTTCTCATTATGAGCGACTGCGTCTTACATGAACACCAGTCAGGATTCAGCCACATCTGATTAAAAGTCTGATTACAGTTGTTGTGTTCAAAGTCCTGATGATCAGAATTATTTTAGATTTTTTTATTGTTCATTACAAATAATATTTAAAGATATTTCTGTTTATATTTGACTTTGCAGCTGTTTTAGACATGAAGGGACTTTAAGATTAATCATCTCAACAAGTAAGTTAATGTTCATAGTGAAATGAATGGAAACCAATAAACACCTGCAGGTGTGTTCATAAACGGTGGTTCATAATGTTTTAGTTGATTGGCTGAACATGTGAAACTGCAGGTTTGTCCTTTAGACGTGAAGTAAAACGATCTCATGTGTAACAGTCGGGATTCAGACCAGATGAATTTGGAGCTCTCGATGTTAAATGTTTTGTCTTTCTTATTCTTTTGGTGTGTTTTATTATAAACCATCGATAATGTTAATGTGACTTGTTAGAGTCGTGTATGTGGAACGAGTGTCTCTTGCTGCCATTTCAGGGTGTCAACATGTAATGTCACTCAGTTAAAGATGACCTGTGGAGATTTCCTGTAAACAAACAAAAGTTATATTAAGTGTTAAATGCAGTATGTTCCTCAAGTATTGAGTGCATTTCCTTTTCAAAAAACATGTACAAAGTGGATTTTTTAAACTATGTTAACTCCTGCATAGTTTACATCCTTGTTTGCTAGCTCGCAGTCTTCTTCTTCTTCACTGCACGTTACTGCGTACAAACAACAGCATGATGTGAATCGTTCCCCAGCACACGCGTGTTCTCAGCAATGCTACCAATAAAACAGAGACCATTGGTCCATAACGCCAACAGTAGTGAAATATGTCATAGGGTACCTTTAAGTTGAAAGGAAAACAACATCAATTCATCGTGAAAGTATCATAGTTCTTTGGTTTTATTGGTGTATGATGATTACCTGCTTGAAGTAGCTTCTGGTTTAATAAAATCCAATTTAAATTCCCTTCCATCATCACACTAATTCTCAAATGTTCACTAATGTGTTTACTACTTTTGAAAATTGCAGTAATTTGTGTTGACATTGATTTCTGTAACTGATTTGTCTCTTGTTTGTTTTCGCCATGCACAAACTATTTGGCTGCCGTCTCTCGGTGAGTACCTCTTTGTTCGTCTGCAGAGTGCTTTCTGCAATGTCCAGGAGCTGGATTCTCATAATGTTTTATGTTTCTTTTTCGTTCCCTTCTGTTTTCCTCCCAACCCCCCTCTTCATTTTCTGTCTCATTAACCTCCCTGTCTGTCTGTCCCTCTCCCGTCTATAAACAGTGGCTGCAATGATCTTCAATGGTTTAGTTCCAATGCCAGATAACAGCTCTAGTGTCTCTGGGGTAAGTGCTTGTTTTAATTCAATTTTCTTTTTTTTTTTGACTCTATTTTGGTGCATTGTATTTTAAGCTGAAAGTTTAAAGGGTTGGTGACATTTCAGCTTTTCCCCAGAATGAATTACAACAGGGGCTGTTTGAAGCCCAAACGGCAGCACTGGTTTGTTTACAGCGAACCCATGTTTCAACTCTGTCTGACGATGAAGTCGCTTCGCTCTCCTTTTTCTGTCCTTTGTTTGTTTCTCACCATCTGTCCCATCATCCTCGCTCACTCTCCTCCGTGGATCATAACTTCACATCTGTGCTGAATATTTTCACTGTCTCTGTTCACTTTTACCTCCATGTCTTTGTCAACATACTTCACTCTTCTTCATCCTCTCCTGTCTCTCCACCACTGCCACCCACCATCCCAGTTGAATGTGACAGCTCTGGACTGGAGCCAGCTGAGTAAGAAGGAGTGTCTGAAGTACGGAGGATCTCTGGTGGGAAACTCCTGCAAGTACGTCCCCGATCTGGCCCTTATGTCCTTCATCCTCTTCTTCGGCACCTACTCTATGACTGTCTCCCTCAAGAAGTTCAAGTTCAGCCGCTACTTCCCCACCAAGGTGACAAAACTACCTATTGATCGATCTGTCTATGTGTCTTATCTTTAAAAATACTCAGAGAACAGGCTCCAATCGAAGCGTGATGATTAAAAGGGAAATTAAAGGCGGCCTGTTGAGTTTCCTTTAGTTAGTTTACATTCACTGGTTCATCTTAAATCTCTCTTACTTTTTCTGTGAGGCTTGTTCATGTGAGTGTTCCTGATTTACCAAACTCTCTTAACTGCATCAAATTGCTTGTTTCAACTTGATAAATGACACCTGTTCATGAGATTAGATCATTAGAATAATTGGCTACCTGCTCCGCTCCGTTTGTGGGCGCGTTTCATTTCATAAAATATCACCCAAGAGTAAGAAGAACCACGAAGCTTTGAGTTCTGCTTTTGGAAATTAGCACACAGAAACAGAACTAGCAGTCTCAGAGGGTTCAGGGCCTCCCAAAACAATTAGAAAATATGAATACAGCTGCCAACGATATGTAATCAGAGCAATGTTGTATTGTGGCAGAAATAAGAAGGGAGGAGACGTTCCACTGTCAGGTGTTATAACGGCTGCATTAAGACCCTGAGGCAGCTGATCTGTCTCCGTCGCCATGCTGACGGATGTATCAGTAAATATAATGATGATAATGATGATACGATGAACAGATCATTGATGCATTAAGTTTATTTTAGCTACTTATTTTTAGTGGAATTTGTTTCCTTTAGATTAAGTTATAATATAATATCATGTTTTAATATTATAATAAAATATATTATAAGTCAAACAGGTTTGTGTTTTACTGTACATGATTCTTATGACAGGCTTTATAAACTGGTGACTGTGAGGAGTTTTCTAACTTACTGCATTACTTGTTTTTTTGCCATCACTGCCACAGACTGTTGATCAGTGAAACCATACATATAAAAAACATTGTTCCATATCAGTGGTCATAACCTCCTTATGGTACCTTTAAGATTCATTTAAATGCAAATAGTGAACACAATGCATGAATTCTGATATAAGAAGGGACAGATTATAACATGTGGTGCAATATTCTTTTTCCTTTGAGAAACTGAAACCAAAACAAGATGTAACAAGCAGAAATTAGCTGCAGACGTCTGGTTTATTGATAATTCATGTGGTTTTATCAGCACAGCGACCTGCTGTTGATTGTATAGCTGTGTTGTTACGATCCCCTCGGGCCCAACACCACCGTGCTGCTCACATCTGTCTACTGTCTGATCTCTAACAGGATTTGGATAGTCAAACATACAAAAAACTGATCCCTTCTTTTTCCAGACACAAGGATTATTGTTGACTCAAGCGAAGCCGGGCACAGCGCAGCTTTTTCAATATTTATGATTTGCCTCATATCAGACCTCGTCTCTGCTTTCACTTCTGCAAAGAAATGTCTGTTTCTCCTCTGAGCTGTTCTGACACTTTGTCTCTCTGTCTCCACCAGCTGAGGAAACTCATCAGTGACTTCTCCATCTTCATGTCCATCATGACGTTCGTGGGGCTTGACATGCTGATAGGCCTCAAAACGCCAAAGTTAATCGTCCCAACAGAGTTTAAGGTAGAGCCAGTAACTCTCAAACTACAGTTTCATTCAGAAATAAGACAGCTATTGGAAACAGAGTTATTGACAGGATGAATTAATGCAAATAGTTATAGTTATAGTCCCTGACACATCAGTCCTCATGGCTGCTGGTTTAATACGACAGTAAACGGTCCATGAAAAACAACGCAGCCACCAAACTAACATTTAATAAAGAAGTCCTTTTCACATCATGCCATCAGCAAACACGCTGCACTGCGTTGGGCACAATTAAAGAAGTCGGTTCCCTTCCTGAGAAGATGGAGGTGTGCAGCCGCCTGCAGCTCGCTGCAGTTGATCATTGTTCTGTTTCTCTCTTCAATATTTAAAAGCGATCAGCTGTCAAAATGTCTGGCATCCTCCTGTGACTGCTTTACAATGAAAGATGTGTTTCACCAGTTGAATGCTTTTAAAATGAAGCCGCAGCAGTGGGAAATGTTTAGTTTGCATTAGCAGTAATTATATCAGTAATTTAATACAGCTGTGATACGGCTGCAGCAGAGTGAACAGTAAATGCTGAGGCTGATATCAGTGAGATCATATTACAAACAGGAACGTTGGATAACTCGCTTAATTGTTTGCTGTGAGTCCTTTGAGAATGTGAAGTTCATTTGAATCCAGTGCAGTGGTGGACCTGCTACTCACTATGTAAACCACTGAATAAAGAGGTCATTACAGACTGGTTACTGATGAGGACCATTACGGGGTATAACTTTAAAGTACTGCTGGTCTTTCCTTTATGTTCTTGGTTTCTCAGACTAGATGAGCTGTGTTTTAAATAAAATGTCCTGTCATTTCCCACCAGCCGACTCGGCCGGGTCGCGGCTGGCTGGTGATGCCGTTCGGTAAGAATCCGTGGTGGGTTTATGTGGCCAGCTTCGTCCCCGCCCTCCTCGTCACCATCCTCATCTTCATGGACCAGCAGATCAGCGCCGTCATTGTCAACCGCAAGGAGAACAAACTGAAAGTAGGTGTGCTGTTGATGGAAATGGATTGATTATAGCAAAACAAGTCAAATCTTCTTCAATTTTCATTTGAATTCTGTTTATATATATATATGTGGTGGTATATATATATATATATATTGATGGCTAGTGTTCATCTCTCCTGATTGTTTTTATTAAATGTTGCTGCTGCTCATATGTTGCACTTTGACAAATTTATTTTGTTGTTATTTTGTTGCTTATTCTTGGTTTACGAGCTGATATTTGTTCTTGTAAAAGTGATTCTGTGTGTCTGTCGTCCCGGACAGAAAGGTTGCGGCTACCATCTGGATCTGTTCTGGGTGGGCGTCCTGATGGCCGCCTGCTCCTTCTTGGGCCTGCCGTGGTACGTCGCCGCCACCGTCATCTCCATCGCCCACATCGACTCTCTGAAGATGGAGAGTGAGTCGAGCGCTCCCGGAGAGCAGCCGCAGTTCCTCGGGGTCAGGTTGGTCCAAGGATAAATTAAATCACAAGACACAGAAATAAAAAGAAAACTGCAACTTGGGAAAAGAATCCCTTCAGGCTGCCAGCAGCAGTGTGACAGTATGAGAGAAACACTTTGCTAAGTCCTTTGTTCTGTAGCTGAAGTAGAAAGAGAGCTCGTGAAATTGACTTGACAGTCTCTTGTGTACATTTCATCATTGTCCAATATACAGAGAACAAAGAGTGACCGGTATTTTGGTGTTTGTTCTCACCGGAGTCTCCATCTTCCTCGCTCCAATACTTAAGGTATGAAGGACACTGTGGATGATTGACATGAGTCACATGAATCATTCATGGCTGTGAACTCTTTCCTGTTGCTTGTAATCAGGGTTGTAATGGAGGGCAAAGCCATCTGAGTTCAGGTTACTTTACCACTTTAGACTGACACGATTACAACATGAACACATGCTTTCCTGACAATATAATATATATAACTATATAATAATTATAAATATAGTATAATTTGTCCATATTAGGTGGTTTTTCTCCTTCTAGTGCTCAAAGTTCTCTGTCTGTTATTATTTTCCACCATATCACTGCCTATAGTGTAGGCAATTTAGCAACTTAAACACATTGCATTGTTGCAATATTAATAATAATATGAATAACAACAATAATAATAATAATAATATGAGTTTCTGTCCTTTCTGTCACGTGCAGTTCATCCCCATGCCTGTGCTGTATGGTGTCTTCCTCTACATGGGCGTAGCTTCCCTCAGTGGGATCCAGGTACGATGTCGCCAGATGGCGATCTTATTTATCATAATAAATTGAGTTATAGGGGCTGGACATCTTTCTTATTACAGTTTGACAGCAAGCAGGAATCAGCTTATTTAAATCTGCCAAGTAATCTAACAAGCAGGCAGGCAGACATGGTTGGTAGTGAAACCCTGGGTTGAATATATAAAGTGTACCTGTGGGTGCCTGGACTGTGTTTCTGATGGCGAGATGTCTCATTATAAGCGATATCTAGAGTAACAGAGTGGCATTTTGATGATTTTAACAACCTAAAGCTCAGGGCTGGGTGAGCAGGTGCTCCTCCAGAGCATACAAATCCCCCTCCAAATAATTTAGGATTAATCATTCATAGCACTGGTCTGCATGGAATTAACCTGCGCCTTTCAAACCTTTTCCTCCACTTCTGCCACCTGCTTCCATCCACAGTTCTGGGACAGGATTAAGTTGTACATGATGCCGTCCAAGCACCAGCCCGACTTCTCCTTCCTCCGCCATGTTCCTCTGAGGCGGGTACACCTGTTCACGCTGATCCAGATCATATGTCTGGCTGTGCTCTGGGTCCTCAAATCCACCTTCTTGGCTATCATCTTCCCTGTTATGGTACGTGATAGAAGAGACTGTTATTTATATTATGCTAAGGGGATTGTAGTGGAATTGCTACTAAAACACTGGACACAAAGACAGAAATAAAAGCACAGAATCTGAAGATTAATGAAGTTATTATTAATCAACAAGGAGACAGAACTCATTCCTCCGTCTCGCTATACAAAGTCAAACTGACCTTTTTATAGTCTTCAGAGACAAAGAAATGATCATCGATCGGTCAAATCATACAAGCTTATGATAAACATTTACATGCACATGTATGTTAGATAAGAGCCACATATAAGAGCCCCAAACTATATGTGGCCTTTGACCCCTTAACATGTTCTGTTTACTCCAAGGTACCTTATTTGGGCCTAAAAGAGAGGAGTTGGCCTCCAAAGACACATTCCTTCTCTCAGAAACATGCACACATGCAAAACTCTGCACATTAAAATGATAATTCAATCCTTTGGTCTTTGATTTCCTTTACAGGCGCTAAAACTTTACTGCCCCGTCCAAAGAGTATCTCTGTATATTTATAGATAGATCTATAGATATAGTATCTATTGTTGAGGGATCCTGTGTTGTTGTGTCTGTGTGGAGGAAGAGAAGCAGCTGTTTTTGCTTTAACATGCATGATGGATGTTAAGAAAGTTGGATATAATTTGATAATAAGAATAAAATCCAGGCTTCATCCAAGGATCAAACAGAGATGTGCTGCTGCTAAACTCTGCTGCTAAACACTATAGAGCCAGAAATCATCTTTCTTATATTGAACAAACCAGCATTTTCAAATGAAACATTCTTATCAAAAGTGATGCTAGTGCACGGCAAGAAACATGACATGAATGAAGGTTTAATGTCAATTTTAAATAGTGTAAACATGAGGAGAGGAGAGGAAGTGATCTGATTTCACTGTGTATATCTACCAGTGATTCATGTTAATGTCATCTGTAAATGCCATGCAGCTAAATCATGTGCAGATCATAACCTGGTTATGACATGAATGTTAATAAGACGTACAAACGAGGCCTGTGTGTCGGTGTATCTCTAACCCTCAGATCCTGGGTCTGATGGTGGTCCGCAAGATGCTGGACATGGTCTTCTCCCAGCATGACCTGGCCTGGCTGGACGACCTGCTGCCGGAGAAAGAGAAGAAGAAGAAGGATGACGACAAGAAGAAGGGGAAGGATAAAGAGAAGAAGAGGCCCAAACCGGACAACAGCGAGGAAGAGGTGAGAAACTTGAGCTTCTGCTGCCCCCTGCAGGAATAATGAATCATGAGGGGGATCTGAGTCTTTAATGTGTGTGTGTGTGTGTGTGTGTGTGTGTGTGTGTGTGTGTGTGTGTGTGTGTGTGTTTGTGTGTGTGTGTTTGTTTGTGTGTGTGTGCGTGTGTGTGTGTGTGTATGTGTGTGTGTGTGTGTGTGTGTGTGTGTTTGTGTGTGTGTGTGTTTGTGTGTGTGTGTGTGTGTGTGTGTGTGTGTTTGTGTGTGTGTGTGTGTGTGTGTGTGTGTTTGTGTGTGTGTGTGTGTGTGTGTGTTTGTGTGTGTGTGTGTGTGTGTTTGTGTGTGTGTGTGTGTGTGTGTTTGTGTGTGTGTGTTTGCTTGCAGGAGAAGTTCCACTCCTACTCAAACCATTCTCCCAGCTCAGAGTCGGACTTGGATCGCAGGTACTGTGTCCTCAAACTGCACATCCCCTACAAAGATCTCATCTATCCTGATGTTGCACAGTCTCACTGGGGAGCTTACTGCCAGCCTGCCGCCACACACGCTGCTCTCTAACACACACACACACACACACACACACCATCCATCACGCAGCCATAAACAAGCACCTGTTGTAAGTGAGTGCATGTGAACATTTACATGCACAGTAAATATAATCATTTAAAGGGTCGGTTCACCCAAACTACAAACAAAAAAAAAAGAAAACAACAAGTCATGTTTGACGAGGACTCACTACGGCAATACAACGGATGTATAATAGAATTTCATTTGTGTTGCTCACAGCATTTAAAACTTATTTATTATACATTATATAAACATATATATTATTTATTTTTCAATATGTCACTCTGTCATTCTGAAATAGAAAGCACTTCCAATGAAAACAGTATTTATTCAGAGTGAACGGAAACCCTGTGAGGTCAAAACAAATGTTTTAACCAATATGTCTGACTAAATAAAGGCTTTTAATATAACTCTTCTCTTTGCTCTGTCTGAAAGAGTGCCGGAAGAAAAATGTATTTTCTGTATCAGCTACTGGAAAGTCTCATTGCTTTTTTATTTGTTAAATGGTTTGAGCACCACAGACTAAATTCCACTGGTCAGCAGTGTGTATAGACAGAATGCAGAGTCATTTTTACTGTATATACTGTATATAAAGATGGACAACACATCACCACTTCCTCCCACCAACAGCCAGGTGAGTCCAGTAGCTGCAATAGAAAGATAAACCAGTCAAAACCAGTCAGTAACCAGCTAGTTAGAGCCTTAACCATTTTCACATTTTCTTTTGGATTGTGGGCTCTTAAAATGAAGCAGTGTCACAAGAAACGTGAGCTTTTTTTCTTCTATGACTATTAATTGTGAGGATTTTTAGAGCCCTAAACAGCTTAAATATGTATTTCACAAGAAAAAAGCAAATAAATAGAGTTTAATTTAAAGGACCAGTGTGTAAGATTTGGTGGCGTCTAGCAGAAATGGAATATAATATTCATGTTTTAATTAGTGTATAATCACCTGCAAATAAGAATCGTGTTTTCGTTACCTTAGAATGAGACTTTATATCTATATAGGTAGCGGGTCCTCTTTCACGGAGCCGCCATGTTGCACCGCCATGTTTCTACAGTAGCCCAGAAAGGACAAACATGTAGGTTCTCCTCTACACTTGGAAGGGGGGGGTGAGGGGTCGTCAGATGTCACTGAATCTTACATACTGCTCCTTTAAGTGAGAACAAAATAAATATCTTATTCTTTATTTTCCTTTAAATATCTGGGGACCTTCAGGGAGGTTAGAATATATAAATATATATGTTCTGTGTGATTTGGATGAATCAACCCTTTAAAGATCAATAATGTCTCCTCCAATATTTAAATGATGGCTACAAACACTAACTTTATTCTGGTTTGACTATTTGATTTTAAACTTAGCTCTTATTTTGTTGTTGCGTTGCATTATATTTAGTTTCCTCTAATATTTTCCCCCATGAAGAAGAAACTACTAGTTGTGAATGTTGTGTACTGTTTTAGTTTTATGACATGCCCTCTAAAAACACAGTGCCCTTCAGAACTCTTTTATTCCTTCCTTCACTGTCAGATTTTCAGATTAAATGTAACAACCGATGAACATTTAACTGTGTTTTCATCGTCCCTCATGTTTGGGCTCAGGTGTTTTTACATTCAGTCTCCTCTCCATGCACTTTAAGGCAATGCAGAACTTTGTAATGCTGTTAACTGTATAATCCTTGCTGCTACTCTTCCTGTGTCATGTGCTAAATGTCTCACAGTATGTGCACTGCGCTGCCCTTTGTACACACAACTGGACATGTTGTAACTCTTCCTTGATGTGTATTAGTTTATTCTGAAAGGCAGTGACTGTGAGCTGAAGGGTGATGAATGGAAATGCATGCTGTATAGTTTGCTCTTTGTTTAGATTAACATACAGTGTGTGTGGACTTTAAATAGAGAAATAAAACCTGAGGTGTGTTATGTTTAGTCTCTGGTGCATCTGGTCCATTTGGGAGCAGTAGAATTAGAGGATTTATTGTAGACCAGTTCAAACACAACTGTATCATCATCCACATGCAACAAGCATCATTGTTTTGGTTGTTTCTTTTTCCTCCATGTGCTGAATCTCTTTAGCAAATCAGCCACACCTGCATGTGAAACGTAGCTCGATCCTATTGTAGCTTCTCTGAACTCTCCTCCCCCGAACAGCTGATGAAGCCATAATTTATTCAGCACATGCTAAACATTTACCTTCATGGCCTCGGTGTTTCTTTTCTTCCTTTGTGGGAATTACTTATCATGTCTGCATTGCTTTGAAAGAGGCATGGTTTGGAATTGATTTAAGTGATTAAAATATTTATGAATTTGTTTTGTGACTTGCTGTCAAAAAAATATACAATGTACTTTTCTTTCTGCCTGCATTGATCATGATGCCTCACAAACTTATTAGTTTGGCAAAGTACCAGAAACTTAACTTAAACTTACCTGAGCTTCCACATAGAGTTCTGCATGTTTAAGCACAAAGTACCAGAGTACAAATACAATATTTACCTCTGAAATGTAAATACTCAAGTACCTCAAAGTTGTAGTAAAGTAAAGTACTTGAGTTAAAGTACTTTCCTCCATTGTTACTCTTTACAAATTGAACCTGATTCTAAATTTCCAGTGTGATAAAAACAAGCCCAGTCTCTTCCATTATTGTTCAAATAAGACAAACATTTGACAAATTCCAGTCTAAATGATCAAAACCTCATTTTCCAGTTTGGAAATTAATTTCAGACAAGTGATGAAATTGATCATCAGTGTTCTGTTAAAAATGTTTGCAAAGTGCAACAAACATGTTCCTACTTCCCAGCTTCTCCCATCCATCACTGCTTTACTCTGAATCCTTGAGTTACTCTCAGCCATAAGACGAGTCTTCCTTCCAGTCAATCCATGCAGCAGCTTTTCTAACACGTTAGTTAGTTAATTAGTCGTCTCTCATCAGCTGTCATGAGCTGCTAGTTTCTGGCTGTTGTCATCATGCCATGTGGCTGAGCTCCTTTGCCCTCCCCGGCCTCCACCCTCAAACCCTCAGTGTATTTGGCTGTGGGTGTGTATGGTAATTGGAGCTTGCCCTTCCTCAGCATCACCCTCCACCTGAAGATCTCCTGCCCGTCGTCTCCGGCCGTGCCTATGGGCCGAGGGATAGCCTGCCCCGTGCCCCAGGTCAAGATCGAGATGGAGTCAGACTACGACTCGGACATCGACCACCACCGGCCCCGGGACATGAGCAGCGAGACCACGTTATAAAGCAGAGACTCGATGTCTTGCTGACAGAGCAGCGCACAGTGAGGTGTGGGCAGACTACAGGACGCTGCACAGAGCCGCCGCCGCTGAGCCGCAGACGGTACGAGCTGGCACAGACCGCCAGCTTTGTGCAGACTGACACCTGAACAGACTGAAATAGGACTGAACCAGAACATTTAAGCTGCATCTGCTTTGAAACTGGTGCATTTATGAGAAATCTTTCTTGGAATACAATATTAAATACTGAATTTATTTATTTATTTATGTCTATGATGTAAATGGCCATAACGAGAAAGGAAATATTTATCTGTATGTGCTGTATAGGATCATATTTATACATAATAGGCATCTATTAATATTGTACTGTTGTTGTAATTACTATAAATCCAAACTAAACTTGAAATCAGTACATAAAATCATTTCACAGCAGCCTCTGTGTACAGAGTTTGATTTTGAGGCTTTTGATTTAATAACAGAACTAATTTACATGAAACTGTAAAATCAAGTGTACAAAGCCATGACTTTTCATTATGTTATTGTTTGCTGCATATTTGTCTTATGGTGTGTTTGAAGATGCTGTAGTGTGCCTCTGATCCCAGAGATCCAGCTCTCCTTTTACAAAAAGAAACAACCAAAAGTCCTGATGTTTATGTTGCAGGTTTATGTTTGTGTTTTTCCTCTCATGGACTCTGTATGAGAATATAATTAACTTCCAGCACAACAATTAAGAAATGCACACACACACATATAGGATATTCTTGAATTGACAGATATAATTTATGTAATTAAAAATATTCTAAATTATGTGTGTTATGTTATATGTGTTGTTTTGTGTTGAACATTGTGATTTTTATGCTGCGACAGCTGTGGCAGTGACAGTACTAGCAGTAATGACAGTATTACAGCATATGATCACCTGTCTCATATCACCAAAGTAAAGGTTGCCCTCAGTGAAGTCGTTGCCCAGGGAAACATTGAGGGTGACCTCTGCGTTGTCATAGTGGTAGCTCAGGTACACGTCTTCATTTATGTCATATTTGACCACAAAGGCCTTGTGGCTGTCCAGACAGCGCCCCCCACAGTCCGGGTAGAGCAGGGAGGTGAGCGGATGCAGGTACTGCTGGCGAAGAGGTGTGATGAAGCCCTCGTCAAAGCCCAGTTCATTCAGGAGGATCTGGACCGAGAGAGAAAATGAGACGTAGATCATGAATAAAATGATTTATAGATGATGCGGCCCTCATGTTTCATTCTCTGACCTTCTCATGATTATACATATTTCAGTCAGAGCTTTAACATTTTATAGCCTCCTAATTTAAGGTTTTTACTGAAGCTCGGCTTAAAATCACAGAACGCAATGAATGTTTTAAAGAATGCTGTGAAATAACCCGACATTCCCTGACTTTCCTGGAAAAATCATCAAAGTCCCTGCATGTACCTGCCTGGAATACACCTCTCATATTTCATGGACTTCCAGATACTTTATGACTGATGGGACCACAGCAAGCCAAACATTCAAATGTCACGGCACAATGAAGATGAAATCTGAATGACTGAGCAGTGATTAAATGCTGTTTTAAGGGTGTTTCAGCCAGTAGAAATGGAAACTTTACCCCGTAGTGGTTCATGGTGTTGGGTCTTCCTTTAGGGGCTGAAGACTGCTCAAAGTGCTCCAGCTCCTCCACCAGCTCCTTGCAGAAGCTCTTCTCAAACACAGGAAAGCGATACACCCTCGGAGCTTAAAGACGGTGCAATAAATCAAAGATGCAATGCATCATTTTAAGTAACTATGATGTCAATATAAACACACCAGATCCACGACTTCCGTCCTTGCACGATGAAATAATGCATGAAATTACCAACTAGACTCACAACTCAATTGTTTAAGCACATTTTCTGAAATACAGTTGACAGTATTCCAGCTTTCATAACTGAGCTTCAACAAGCAAAGCTCTGAACACAAAACTCGTAATACTCGACTTCACATCTCATATAGCACACAAAATGAAAACTGCTCTCTCAAATGGAAAACTAATTTCATCAAAAGAGAGTCTGCGTTGGTGATTTCATGAGCAAAACTGTGCAATTCATTTTGAAAACTTTCATTTTATAAGTTAAATATGCTGCACTGTAAGATAATAATCAGTGTTTTGACAGCAATCAAAGAGAAAGAAAGATTTTTTCTGCCTTACATATTTAATGTCTGGCGGTGAAGTCATCATGTAGCAGAGCTGCCCACAAGAAAACTGTTGTGAAAACTGATTCAAAGCAGTCAGAAAATTGTGTAATATGCTGAATTTATTTCCATATCAAACAGTGATACTGAGGCTCGGAAACATCTGAGTGCTTTCAGTTTCTTGTTTTCTGTTCTAACTCAGCCTTGTGTGGCATAACGGATCCTGTTTGTTGTCAACAAAACTATGAAAAGCAGCTCTTATAACGGCCACTGTGTATTCAAAGTGATCTACTTCTCATTGGAACTTCACCCACTGAGAGGATATCAAAGCACTTTGCAGCTCACCTGCTTCTTCCTTCTTCACTGGCGTCGCTGCTGCGACACAACTCAACAATCTGCTTGAACTTTGGAGCGAGGTCGGACTCCTGAGGAGAGTCAGAGAGCAGATCTGTCTCAGCGAGCTGTTACTCATACATTATTATTATTTTCAGTCATAAATATGTTTTTACAATGCCAGATGTTCATATTAAACATGGCCAAAGTGTCAGATAAGGTATGTAGAAGTAGATGGTTTCCAGTGTTTTTTTCTACTTTCAGCCCGAGCTGATGTCGGCTCGTGACAGATTTCTTTATATGGTCATCTGCTCCACGCACAGTGCACGAGTTCACTGCTCCGCTCCAATAACATTATGGTATTTTTCCATTGTTTTAGGGGTAGTCATGCCAAGCCATGACTCAAGTTGAGCTGACATGCTGTGAATGTTTTTCAAATAACAAATCACTGACTCCTGTCATTAAGTCATTTAAAAGCTTTTAATTTGAAGCAATAAATCAGGTGTGTTGGGTTTGCATCGGCATTAACTTAACATCAAGCCTCCAGGAACAGCGCAGGGTTTTTGACATGGTGGCCAAACCGTGTAATTACAACATGATGTGATGCTTTTGGGCCCAAAATGACTTTTTCCCGTAGACTTTCATGTTAAAGACATGTCTGTAAATCAGCAGATGCATTTTTTTGAGGGTCACAACCAACATGAAATGGTTCATTTCACATTTTGAAAGTCTAGAAGAGAAACACGATTTAATTTTTTATCCCCATTCAAGTTAGTCAGAAGGCGAAACCGGCGGTTACCCGTCTCGGCCGGCGGAAGTCTAGTGAGCATGCTCCATAGAGTGAGCGCAATATGTTTTCATCCGGGTCATTTTCACAGCAGGAAGTGGCATTTTTGGATTTGGCCAATCGGAGCAGAGCGGGCTCATCAGGAGGCGGGCCTTAAAGAGACAGGAACTAAGGCTGCCTGTTAGAGACAGAGGCTGAACTGAGGGCCAGTATAAGTTTTTTGAACTATGAATCATGCAGAGCTACTGTAGTGGAGTCCCAGAATAAAAATATAGAACTGGAAATGAGCATAATTGGTCCCCTTAAATGAAAGCATCAGTGGTGGCTGCTGCAGTAAAGACCTGCAGACGGTGGACATGAGGATGGAGCGGCTGGTACGTCTTATATAATAGCGGCTCTCTCTGCAGACGTCACAGCACAGTCTGAACAACGACGAGCCAAAGACTGTTACAGTATAACAGCATGTTTATGTTATGGTTGCATAGAATCACAATGCATCATATTTAAACTTCTCTCTGAAAACCAAGCTTGAAAAAACTAAATATGGATTTGGTTTTAAAAGAAGATCCCCTCCAGGCATGTTTTATGATATGTAAATACTCTGCCACAGGAGGGAATATTGTAAACAAACACAACTGAACCATAGCAATTAAATACGGAAAATTATTCATCTTGTTTTCTATGAATGTCCTGAGAATTAATCTGTTGTGTGTTTGTCGGGAAATAAGCAGCAAGGCTCAACAACACCAGGTGTGTAAAACAAAATATAGTCCTATTTTATCTATTTTATTTATTTACAACTTAACAACGTAACAAATTATTTTTTCAAAATACAAAAATAGGAAAACTAGAAAAAAGTACTTTCAAAAACGAGCCTTTAACTCAAACTGAGGTTCACTAAACAAACAGCAACTGAACTCAATAAAACTGACATGACGGAAGGTTTATACACACAATAAACAATTAACTCTATATCACACATTAACCTTCATCTCAACAAAGATTTAAATCAAGAAACTATTTACAGCTCAACTAACTGTCAAAGCAAGAAAAGTAAAGCAATTAAAGTTAACTGGATCCTGAGAGGCAGACTCCCGTCTGGTGCTTCCTGTTGGCCTCATCCACTTCCTGTCTGCCGCAGTATCAGAGGCCATCTTCACCGGTAGTAAAGTATGATTTAATGCAAGCAAGACATATTAATGACAGAATGTTAACCAGAATGCGTGCACTCAAATTAGCAAACAAACTGTCAATAATAAAAATAAATCTCTGATTCCTGTTGATCAGGGTCGGGGTTATTGATCTTGGGCTTCAGGGAACAGTAATAGAGATTTTTCACCATGTTCTGACATTTTATAGTCCAAACAACTTCTCTGGTAATTGAGAAAATCAATAATAAAAATCATTATTGCAGATGAAAAACTAGGAAAACTGAGGATAAGAATAAACGGCGGAACAAGAGGAGATGAAGGAGGACGAGAGAAAATACAATACAAGAAAGGAGAAGCTGAGCGACAAGGACGAGACATGGAAAAAGAGATGGGAGGAAGAAAAAAACAGAAAGAGAAGACTGGGAGAAGAGAAAGCAGGAGGAGGAGATGCAGGGAACAGCAGGAAAGGTCGAGAAAGACAAGTAAGATGGAGAAGATGAGGGAAAGAGGGATGAAAAGATGGAAGTGCAAAAGGAATATTCAGGTGAAGAAGGAGGAGAAGAAGAGGAAGAAGTTTGTTGGAGGAAAAAGAGGAAGGAGTAGAAGGAACACGGATAAGGAGTCTGAAGTGTAGGACTCCACCTGGTGGCCATGAAGCAAACTGCATGTATATTTAACCTCACTGACTCTAGTTGTACTGAGACTGAGACAGGGGTCAGACTGACCTCTGACCCCTGACTTCTTTTCTGCTGTTTGCATTTGCATTCATAAATCTTAAAACTTAAAAATCCTGTAAATAGATCTGATATAGACAAACATGACAAGTTTACGAAGTTAAAGTCTCAACAAATCCAGGTGATTTATGCTCGAAGTTCTGCTGTAGATATAGAGATGATTTATAGTTCATCATCAGATTTCTCCTCTTGATGGCATCCCTGCAACACTTTACAGATATATCAAGTGATCAGGCCATCGTGTGCTTTAATTATATTCTCTACCAGTGGTGGAAAGTAACTCAGTACATTTACTCAAATACTGCACTTAAGCACAGTTTAGAGGTACTTGTACTTTACTTGAGTATTTCCATGTGATGCTACTTTCTACATTTCAGAGGGAAATATTGTACTTTCTACTCCACTACATTTATTTGACAGCTTTAGTTACTTTTCAGATGAAGATTTGACACAATGGATAATATAACAAGCTTTTAAAATACAACACATTGTTAAAGATGAAACCAGTGGTTTCCAACCTTTTTGGCTTTTGACGTCTTACAAAAAGCAGTGTGTAGTCGGGGTCACATTTCACATGTCTATGAGTTGTTAATAGCTCCACCAAATAGTGATTTTTCCCTCTAAACTTCTCACATGCTTTCATTTCAATAAATGTTCAAATGATCCAATATTTCAGCAAAAATCAAAGATTAGAGAAAAAGTCCAAAAACTGAAAACAGATTTGTGTATCAGAACTTTGTTTTTTCTTCTTTCCTCTCCCATTAATCATCTCACCACCCCTCAGATTTATCTGCTGACCCTTTGGAGGGGCCCCACCCCTAGGTTGGGAACCACTGGACTAAACTAGCTAACTGTATATAAAATAGTGTAAACTAGCTCCACCTCCAGCAGCTACAACAGTAACATGCTGCTCTAACACTGATGCTTCACCATTAATAATCTAATGATGTCATATATAATAATATATCAGTCAGAGGGACCAAACCACTACTTTTACTGCAATACTTTAACTACATCAAGCTCATAATACTTATGTACTTTTACTACAATACTTTAACTACATCAAGCTCATAATACTTATGTACTTTTACTGCAATACTTTAACTACATCAAGCTCATAATACTTATGTACTTTTACTGCAATACTTTAACTACATCAAGCTCATAATACTTATGTACTTTTACTGCAATACTTTAACTACATCAAGCTCATAATACTTATGTACTTTTACTGCAACACTTTAACTACATCAAGCTCATAATACTTATGTACTTTTACATAAGTAGGACTTTTCATGAAGTACTTTTACTTGTAATGGAGTATTTGTACATTGCTGTATTGGTATTTTTACTGCGGTAAAGGATCGGAATACTTCTTCCACCATTGTTCCACTGTTGTTTACGTTCTCCATTATTATTTGTGATACAGAGTGATGGTGAGCTACACAAGTACTTCTACAACCTGAGTTACATCCAGGTAACAGTTTCTCCTGAATATGAGTCGACTGTTGTTTGTTGACATGTATTCATTCCCTGTGATAGAGAGCACAAGGTTTGCAGTAAAACTTAACTATAAACAATCTTCTCTGACATCAGAAACTGAAATCCAGCTTTAACGGGTCTCCAGGTCATGAATCTTCAGTCAAAATATAACAACAGCAACAACAACAACAACAACAACAACAACAACAGGGTACCTGACTGGCTTACTATCACCACGTCCATCATTCTTTGTTTTTATTTAACTAGTTAATCAATATTTAACACACAGAAAATATAAACTTTCAGTAAAGTTGACATGACAGGAAAATGAAATAAATCATAAGACAAACTTTGCTTATGATTCAACCATAAAACACAACATCCACACATTACTGTTGTAGAAGCACCTTTCACAGACTGTAATGATTAACTGCCAGCTATTCAATTAATCACCAACTGTTTGGATAAACGATTAATCATTTAGTCTTTTTTTTAAGAAAAAAATCTCCAAATTCTGTGATTGCAGCTTCTCATATGTGAACATGTTCTGGTTTCTTTAGTCTCTGTGACAGTAAACTGAAGATCTTTGAGTTGTGGATAAAACAAGACATCAGAGGACGTCGTCTTGGCTTCAATTTATAGACCAAACAATCAATTAATTGAGAAAATAATCAACAGATTAATCAATAATGAAAATAATCAGTAGGTGCAGTGTTATGTGCCGCACATTAAAATATGTGCAAGACGTCACAGATTTTTCTGATCTCTACATTTAACAGTGAACTAACACCTCGACTCATTTTAATTTAACACATGAAGAATCAGTGACTGTGAGAAGATGAAGCTGCAGCCTGGATGAACCTTCTCTCATGAAACTCGACGGAGCGGTGAAAATAAATCATGAACATACGGCGCTGAAGCTCAGCTGCTGCTTCTGCTGTGTGAGTCGAGCCATGAAAGAGGCCATTAAACCTTTATTGACACCTTGGTATGACTGCAGGGCTGCAGCCTGGAGGAGCAGGAGGGGAAAAGGTGGAGAAGATAGAGCTCAACAAGGTTACAAAGGAGAGCCTCAACTGCCAGAAGGTGCTAAAACATTAAAATTCCTTGTTTATTATACAGTCTGTGGGCTAGAAGACATCTGTTACTGCTACCAACTAACATCGGTGATGAAATATTGACAATGTCTGCAGAGAAACGGTGTAAATCTCACTGAGGAGGCATCTGGACATGAACCAGAGACCAGAGACCAGAGATCTGCAGTGAAATGCTTTACCACCGAACTGTACTGACTGACAGGACCTGACCTCAGTGTGTTTGAGAGAAAATAGCTGAAAAGTATCCTGTTATTGCTTCATGTGGCCACAGCGGCCGCTGTTGAGCAGCTGTTACGTTACGTACTCTCGTTTTACGTAAAGATGACATCAAAGTGTCTGATTCCTGCTGGATTACTCATCAGATCCAGTGGATGTTGAACTTCCTCTCCATCTGCTGTTCCTCGAGCTTCTGAATCTCTGTTACAATTATTTAACATTTTCTAAATTGATTTAATGTCCTCATCCACTCAAAAATGTCTTTTTTCTTCATTCAGATCACTGGAGGTAAACGGACAAACTACGTCACTGAAGAGTGAAAACGTTTCACCTTTTATAAACAACATATGACTTCCTTTAGGGGGCATATGGATTTGAACCAGAGACCTCTTGATCTGCAGTCAAATGCTCTACCACTGAGCTATACCCCCACCTCCTCATAGGAGACAACAGAGTTTCCAGTTTGCTCCAGTTCCCATCATCCTGTCTGTCCTCCACAGAGCAGAGACCCTGTTCCTGACCTCAGCTTCATACCCCGTCCAGGTGGAAACCAACCAAACAGCAGCTGTCCGTCCAGAGCAGCGTCTCAAGTGTGATATGACGTATAATCTCCAGGATTTAGTCCACAGGGGACAGTGTTGAGTCCATTCACTGTTTGACTTATGAATCATAACTCAAACTTCATCCCCTTGTTCATGTGTTCATGTGTTCATTTGATCAAACACTTGATTCACTTACAAGATAAACTGCAAACAAACAAACCTGCCTTCCCTCGTCTTTGTTACAGCGTCAAGTGCTTTGATTATTTTAGGTGACAAGAACACTTTTAATTTGGTAGGTGATGAAATATTGATTTTAAATTGACTAATGTGTCACATACATTTCCTCTTTTTAGCTCAGAGCTCAAAACAAATACTAATAAATAGCTCCTGCAGTTAGCATGCTAACATACTGAACATTATACCTGCTGAACATCAACATGTTAGCTTTGTCACTGTTAGCATGTTAGCATGTTGGCCTCATTCATTTAAACACAGCTGAGTCTAAGCAGAGCCTCTCAGAGTTTATATTCACATATATTAATGCTGTCCGTCTCTCAGGAAACATGAAGCTCTGCAGCTCTCAGCAGGAAGAGATGCCTCCACCTCTGACTGCTCAACTAAATCCACTGATGAAAGTTTTTCTTCTGGCTGCCTCCTTTTGCAAAATAGAAGCTCAAAGTAGTGTGATCCTGCTGGCTGCTTCTATCCTGACTGATGACCTGTTAGTATTTATTTATACATTTACTGACTGCAAAGTTATTTTACTGTTAGGATTCATCTGTGGAATGATTGCTTTAATTAAGTGATTAATAGTTCAGTCTGTGAAATGTCAGAGGTATTTTAGTTTACAGTAATATAAAACAGAGGAAAACAACACATGCTCACATTAGATGAGCTGGAACCAGAGAAACCAGTAAACCAGTAAAAACCACACAGAGTCGCTGCCCCCAGTGCCCCCAGCCGGCTGCCAGCTGGATATAGCATGGATCTGCACGGGCCCGGCCATGAACCAGTGGCTGCATCTTTAAATGACTTAAACAATAATGTAGTCTAATGTAATACTAATGTGGCCTCAAGTCGATACACTTCGAGCAGAGGTGAGGAGCCACAGAGGTCTAACCTCAATTCTTCCTAACTTCACACCCCATAAAGTACATAAAAGGATTTATACTACTCGAGGTTCCATCACCAGAGTTGACAATTCCTCCTGAAGAGGACATGGATGTGAGTATCAAACTTTATGGTGATCCATCCAGTAGTTGTTGAGACATTTCACCAAGTTATTAGGATTCATCCTCTGGCAACCATGAATGTTTGTACCAAAGTTCAAGGCGATCCATCCCATAGTTGTAGAGATATTTCAGTCTGGATCAGACATTTGAGAATATGACAGTTTAATATCAGTATTACTGACTTCTGGGTTTATGAACAAAAGAGAGAAAGATGACATCCTGTAAGTATTTTAATTACTCTCTAAATCATCTTTGGCATGATGTGGGCTTTGGGATATTTTTGAATTAAGGCGGGTATATTCTGCAAAATATGTGACAGGAGAGTCACAAATATTCACTCTCAGTGCAGACTGAAACTAACATTGACAGTTGGAAACCCAGAATTATAATACTGTTACTGTTATTGGTGGTTTAAATAACAAAGATAGATTGATCATTCCAATGTGGAACACAGTCAAAATGCATCATTAAAATAAATTAAATAAAATAAATTTATTCTTACAATCTAAGTGGGAATTGCTTCAGTGTCTGTTTTGATACTACCACTAGAGGGTGCCAACATCAGACACACGGTGACTAATAAAAGGCTGACAGCTGCAGGATCTGTCACGTCAACGCACACGAAGCGTTCAGCAGGGACGCAGAGTGTTTGGTGAATCCATCAGCGAAGCCCTCTCCTTCCACCAGCGTGGGCCTCCTGTTGCACATGGGGCAGAGACTGTTGCGTTCCTGCGAGGCTCTCATCCAGATAATGAGGTTCCAGCGCTGGCCGGAGGAGATGGGCAGGGCGCCGTGCATGTGTTGGCCCCGGTGGAGGAGACCCTCCGTCACCCTGTGTTCAACCTCTGAGCACTCGGTCTCACTCAAAGGCACCTGCAGGGGAACAAAACTCATTTTTATTACATAATGTAAAATCAAAAAATATTTTAATTCTCCTCCAATACTATTAACAGCAGTGACAGTAGTAGCAGTAATGACAGTATTACAGCATATGATCACCTGTCTCATATCACCAAAGTAAAGGTTGCCCTCAGTGAAGTCGTTGCCCAGGGAAACATTGAGGGTGACCTCTGCGTTGTCATAGTGGTAGCTCAGGTCCACGTCTTCATTTATGTCATATTTGACCACAAAGGCCTTGTGGCTGTCCAGACAGCGCCCCCCACAGTCCGGGTAGAGCAGGGAGGTGAGCGGATGCAGGTACTGCTGGCGAAGAGGCGTGATGAAGCCCTCGTCAAAGCCCAGTTCATTCAGGAGGATCTGGACCGAGAGAGAAAATGAGACGTAGATCATGAATAAAATGATTTATAGATGATGCGGCCCTCATGTTTCATTCTCTGACCTTCTCATGATTATACATATTTCAGTCAGAGCTTTAACATTTTATAGCCTCCTAATTTAAGGTTTTTACTGAAGCTCAGCTTAAAATCACAGAACGCAATGAATGTTTTAAAGAATGCTGTGAAATAACCCGACATTCCCTGACTTTCCTGGAAAAATCATCAAAGTCCCTGCATGTACCTGCCTGGAATACACCTCTCATACTTCATGGACTTCCAGATACTTTATGACTGATGGGACCACGGCAAAGCCAAACATTCAAATGTCACGGCACAATGAAGATGAAATCTGAATGACTGAGCAGTGATTAAATGCTGTTTTAAGGGTGTTTCAGCCAGTAGAAATGGAAACTTTACCCCGTAGTGGTTCATGGTGTTGGGTCTTCCTTTAGGGGCTGAAGACTGCTCAAAGTGCTCCAGCTCCTCCACCAGCTCCTTGCAGAAGCTCTTCTCAAACACAGGGAAGCGATACACCCTCGGAGCTTAAAGACGGTGCAATAAATCAAAGATGCAATGCATCATTTTAAGTAACTATGATGTCAATATAAACACACCAGATCCACGACTTCCATCCTTGCACGATGAAATAATGCATGAAATTACCAACTAGACTCACAACTCAATTGTTTAAGCACATTTTCTGAAACACTTATAAATAATTGTACAGTTGACAGTATTCCAGCTTTGCAGCTCACCTGCTTCTTCCTTCAACAAGTCAAAGAGACCTTCTTCACTGGCGTCGCTGCTGCGACACAACTCAACAATCTGCTTGAACTTTGGAGCGAGGTCGGACTCCTGAGGAGAGTCAGAGAGCAGATCTGTCTCAGCGAGCTGTTACTCATACATTATTAATGAAAGCATTAGTGGTGGCTGCTGCAGTAAATACCTGCAGATGGTAGACATGAGGATGGAGCGGCTGGTACACGTCTTTTATAACAGCGGCTCTCTCTGCAGACGTCACCGCTAGACGCCTTCGCCTGTCCACTTCCTGGGAAATCTAAACAGAGCAGTTAGACACTTGATGCAGACCCTGTAAACTGAGGATGGTCTGCATAATGAAACTGAGTGAACAATGACGAGCCAAAGACTGTTACAGTATAACAGCATGTTTATGTTGTGATTGCATTGAATCACAATCCATTATATTTACACTTATCTCCAAAAACCAAGCTTAAAAAACTAGATATGGACCCTCGAGGCATGTTTCAGACATGTAAATACTCCAACAAGGTTTTTCCACAAAAGAAGTTCAGCTGCCTCATTAGAAATTCTTTAAACTACATCAACCTCATTGAAAATGTATTAATACAGAAATATTTTTCATTTTAAAAGTTGGACACAAGATAACTCCTACTTCACGGAGAAGTCTGTTCTCAATATATGTTCACTGAAAGCTTCAAGTTCCCACATCAAACTTTTGTAAACGGCGTACTGGACTAGGATTGGCTCCAGACCAGCTGTGATGTCACAGATCATGCTCGTATAGGTACATGCTGTAAACTTTTAACTGTGAGAATATTATGTGTGCAGAAATGTATGTATGCATGTTTCAAATGTATGTGTGTGGGTGTCGTATCACTGGAATATTACTGGAATATTATTAGTATTATGAGCTTGATGTAGTTAAAGTATTGCAGTAAAAGTAGTGGTTTGGTCCCTCTGACTGATATATTATTATATATGACATCATTAGATTATTAATGGTGAAGCATCAGTGTTAGAGCAGCATGTTACTGTTGTAGCTGCTGGAGGTGGAGCTAGTTTACACTACTTTATATACAGTTAGCTAGTTTAGTCCAGTGGTTCCCAACCTAGGGGTCGGGCCCCTCCAAAGGGTCAGCAGATAAATCTGAGGGGTGGTGAGATGATTAATGGGAGAGGAAAGAAGAAAAAACAAAGTTCTGATACACAAATCTGTTTTCAGTTTTTGGACTTTTTCTCTTATCTTTGATTTTTGCTGAAATATTGGATCATTTGAACATTTATTGAAATGAAAGCATGTGAGAAGTTTAGAGGGAAAAATCACTATTTGGTGGAGCTGTTAACAACTCATAGACATGTGAAATGTGACCCCGACTACACACTGCTTTTTGTAAGACGTCAAAAGCCAAAAAGGTTGGAAACCACTGGTTTCATCTTTAACAATGTGTTGTATTTTAAAAGCTTGTTATATTATCCATTGTGTCAAATCTTCATCTGAAAAGTAACTAAAGCTGTCAAATAAATGTAGTGGAGTAGAAAGTACAATATTTCCCTCTGAAATGTAGAAAGTAGCATCACATGGAAATACTCAAGTACAGTACAAGAACCTCTAAACTCTGCTTAAGTGCAGTATTTGAGTAAATGTAACTAAATAAACTTAGTTACTTTCCACCACTGTTTACACACACACACACACACACACAGACTTTCTTGCCTTGTTGAGAACATCCTCAAACTGTCGGTCTGTCACGCAGCCGAGCTTCTCAAGAAGCTGAAACATGAACAGTTTATTCAGGTCAGTAAAGCTCACAGGTCGCTCAGCAGAGTTGAAACACTACAAAACAAAACAAAGAGTGAAACTGACGGTATGATAGTCCAGTCTGAACTGCTGCTCTGTTACGAAGCGAACATGGAGCTTGTAGTCCTCCAGGAAAATGTTGTCAGTTGTGAAACAGGTACAGAAATAAAACGGTGACTTTCCGTCCTCTTCGTTTTCCATTACTGCCCGCAGGAGGATGATTATACTTTAAATGAGACAGAAAAACAGAATTACGCCACTCAGACTGATGACTGACAAGCTAAACGGCTGCTTCTGTTAGCAGCCATAGCATGAACACTTCCGCCTCACTCTTTACAAAGTAAAAGCTTCGTCTTTACGATTTCAAATAGGCTATGACTCATTCTAAACAAATACAATTAAAAACATCAGTTGTGGAAAGTAATTAAGTACATTTATTCAGGTGCTGTACTTAAGTACAATTTTGAGGGACTTGTGCTTCCCATGTGATGCTATTTTATACTTCCACTCTACTACATGTCAGAGGGAAATATTGTACTTTCTACTCCACTACATTTATTTGACAGCTTTAGTTACTTTTCAGATGAAGATTTGACACAATGGATAATATAACAAGCTTTTAAAATACAACACATTGTTAAAGATGAAACCAGTGGTTTCCAACCTTTTTGGCTTTTGACGTCTTACAAAAAGCAGTGTGTAGTCGGGGTCACATTTCACATGTCTATGAGTTGTTAACAGCTCCACCAAATAGTGATTTTTCCCTCTAAACTTCTCACATGCTTTCATTTCAATAAGTTCAAGTTTGTCTTATATAATAATACTTTATTTGTGATTTCGACACTTTGTTTGTTTGAAAGACCAACACTGTTTCAATTATTTGACCCAACATCACTCGTAATGTTGGGCGAATTTGATACAAGGGGTGGTGCCATGATGCATGACTTATTTTGAAAGGGTATACCGGAAGTGTATATATGCTATTGCGTCTTCCTTGACGCTAGCTAGAGTGACGTCATCACTGTACACTGCCCTCCAGTGGTCATACTGTGTAAGCACACTCCTCTGTTTTAAACAATGTGCCGTTAAGCTACTGATTTGTTTGTACAAATAACATAATTGACAGATGTGACACATTATTATTAATAGTCATAACAATTGTTGAGTCTATAAACATCAAAGCAGAAACAATAGCAAAGTAAAAAAATCCAGTGGAAACTTTTGAAGTTTAAGTCCTTATATACGCACTGTGACGACAAATATTCTGTCGACTTTCATGAATGTAGGTGGACAAAACTTCCCCAAATGTTGCATTTATTTCAGAGCTGTTGTGTTTCATTATGTGGTAGAATTATGACATCTATTATGACATTATATTATTCTTAGAGATGTAATACCAACACTGTGACCACTAGAAGACATTAAACATCAAACGTTGAAGGCAAACATGTTAGCATGCAAACCAACGTTCGGAGTAGAAGTTTCAAAACAGAGGTCCCATAGATCTACACAAATGACCTTTACATTTATTTAAAGGTGCAGTGTGTAAAATTTAGTGGCATCTAGCAGAACAGACTTGGCAGAAATGGAATATAATATTCATAAGTATGTTTTAATTAGTGTATAATCACCTGAAAATAAGAATTGTTGACATAGAGGCCAAACCATGTAATTACAACTTCACGTGACGCTATTGGGCCCAAAAAGACTTTTCCCCATAGACTTACATTGTGAAAGTCTACATTGTCCATCAATCAGTAGACACATTTTTTTGAGCATCACAACCCACAAAATGACTCGTCTCATTATCAGAATTAAATCTGTTTGGTCTGATCACATTTCAAAAGCTTAGAAGAGCCGCATGATTGAATTGTTTTATCCCCATTCAAGTTAGCCGGAGGGCTAAACCGGAAGTAGCATACTTGGCCAGCGAAAGTCACTAGTGCGCATGCTCTATGGGCCGCACAATGCGGAAGATCCGGGTACTTTCATACCCGGAAGTCGATTCTTTTTTTTTGCTTCATGCGCCACTGAGGAACTTTCATAGGAATGAACGGGGTCCCGCCTCCGACGCCGTATCCAGTTCTCTTAATACATCCATGGGAGCGGGATCTCGTCCACAGAGCCCGCCATGTTTCTACAGTAGCCCAGAACGGACAAACCAAACGCTGGGTCTGGAGAGGGCCTTTCACGATTTTGGCGAGTTTCGCGGCCACCGTAGGTCCTCCTACACATTCGGAGGGGGGGGGGGGGGCATTATTTTTTCCCCACCCACATTCTGTGAAGACCCGCCCCGCTCTGCCTCTGATTGGCTCTGATCCTGATGTTCTTACCTTAACCATCTCACTTCTCATGCCTAAACTAACCAACCTAAAGGCAATGAGTACTAGACAATCAGAGGCAGGGGGAGGGTTTATTTATATCTATATATGGTTTCAATCTGCAACCTCACGGCTAGATGCCACTAAATCTTACACAGTGTGGTGGAGGGCTGGTGTGGTAGGAGGTGTCATGCGTTGGTAAGAAGGGGGCGCTAATGCAAAAACTTGGATGTCAAGTCTAAGTGCAAATACAGAAGAAGAAGAAGGAGCAGACAGGCGCACGGTTTGCAGCTTCATTTTGTTGTGATTGTGTTGTTTGTGTCTCTGTCAGCTGTAGCAGCTGCTTTATGTTCACTGTCCGGTTGAACTGGTTGTTAAAACCTTGCGGAGATGTTAAGTGTGGAGTCGTTGCAAGTGGCGGAGGAGGAGGTGGTTGAATCCAGCACCAATAAACTCGGTGACATTTACACTTTTGTGACCAAAGGCTGCTTTCCTCAGACAATGCACCCTATAAGAAAGAAGAATCTCAAAAGATACGCCCGGAAGTTTATCATTGACGGTAAGACTTATTTTAAAACCTTAATAAGCTACTGGAAACACGCTGAACATGCCTTTCTTTCCTCTAGCTAACCCTCTGTTGGCATCACGAACTTACACTGTCTGATGGTGGCCTGAACGTTAAATCATGCTTTTGAAAGTGGATCATTGACAATATGTTATAAAAGTAAAGGTTTTCTGTAAGTAATTGGTGTTTTGTAAATGGATAGTGATGCCAAATTGAAGCATGGAGCTAAAGTGTTCTCAGCAGGTCGGCAGTGATGTTTCATCAGCTGTCTGACAACATTAAATGTTTTCAGTGCAGTATGGTGTGATGTTCTCTCCTGAAGTATTCATCGATCTGTTGTGATCTTCTGTTTGGGAGAATGTAAGAACCTTGCTCATGTGAATCCATCTCTGCATTCAAGAGGGGAAGCTGTACTATGTGGGACCCAAGAAAGAAGAGAAGAGGGAGGTGGTGATCGATGCCGAGAGGAAGAGGCAGATCTTCCTTGACTGTCACTTCAATGACATCGGTCATCATTTGGGCCAAAAGAAGACGGTCCACAGGATCCAGAGCAAGTACTACTGGCTGGGTATCATCAAGGATGTAGTGGATTGGGTACAGACAGTTTTATGTGTAGAATATTCAGTTAACATCACTGAGACATAATGATAGAAAAATAATGTCTAACTGATATTCTGATGAGTGTTTGCTGTTGTAGATAAAAGTGTGTGAGACCTGTCAGCACACCGAGAGGAATAAAAACCTGGCGAGGACTGTTCGGCCCATCAAAGTGGACGCACCGTGGGATATAGTCGGGATCGACATCATAGGTTTTTACTTCTTTTCATTTCAACACATTGTATATTTTACTGCTTTACTGCTTTTTTCCCCAGTTTGAGACTTGTTGTGTGTTTTCTCTTCACCAGGGCCTTTCCCAGAGACGCAGCAAGGCAACACTAATGTTACAGTCCTCATTGATTACTACAGTAAATGGCCTGAAGCGTTTCCAGTGCAGAAGACAGATGCTCTCTCCATTGCCAGATGCATTTCCAAATGTGTATACAGGTAGAAACATTTCACAAGGGTTGAAGGAAGAGTTTGACCAAAATAACCTACTGATATATTTTAATGTTAGTTTTTGTCCTCATTACCATATCCCCCCAAACCAATTCTTTAATGTTTTTGATTTAATTCATGGTATGGTTGCCTCTAAATCATAAATAAGAGGCCACTATCGGTTGCTGGCATTTTAGTCTAACTCCGTGGTTCCCTGGTGGTCCTCGGGATCCCACGAGATGATTAAAAGGAATTAGAAAGAAAAATAAACTGTTATACTTTGCTTTAACTTCCTGATCCGTGTGCCTCTTCAGGCTTCTAAAAACCATTCAAATAAAATAACCTAAATCTTAAACCACTGACAACTCTTTCCAAAAGTAAGGCCATAACCCATGAGGGAGACATTTGTTCACTTTAACCACTGGTATTATAACATTGTTAACGTTGCACATTAGATTTTTTTCTCATTCTGTTCTCCGTTCGATCAGGTTCGGTGCCCCTAAAACAGTCGTGTGCACGCAGAATGGTGACTTCTGTGATGAGGTGAGATGTGAGTCACAGAGTTAATGAAGTAAACAAACAGTTAATAGATGAGAGTCAGTTTTGTTAGTACTCATCCAGATGTTTTCCAGGTGACCAAGCTGCTGTGCGACAGGTGGAGCATCGCGCTGAAGGTTTCTCCTCTGGATCAACCTCAGCTCAACCCGCTACACGACTGCACCGGTCCTTTACTGAAGGAAGCCGTCGTGCAGATGGTAACGGAGAAGCAGGCCGAATGGGACGACTTTCTAGACCCTGTGCTGTTTCTGTTCAGAACATCCACCAACCCCACGACCAAGTTCACCCCCTACTCTCTCATGTTTAACAGGAAAGCTAATTTACCCAACGAGGTAAGACGGCAGGAATAAGCCTGTTCTAACTGACTGGTTTGGTTTCTTCTTACTACATTTTTCTTTTCATCCAGACTACACTCAGCCTGCTGAATTATGATGATCAAGAGCAGGATATGTATTCCACCAAGGAGAAGGCCTCTACGTATGTGACCATAATGCAGGAGCAGCAGAACTCTGTTAAACAGCTGGTAATTCATATTATTTTTCCTTCCACAATGAAAACGGATGCTGCAGATCAAACCTTGTTTGTCAGATTGTCACACTGATGAGAGGATTTTCACCTGGGATCATTTCTTTCTTAAAGGGATGAATAGTGTACAGATAAATGTAACCTGGTACCATCCAACTGTAACAAAATCTGCCTACCAATCAATGATGTCACCTTGAGGTTGCCAGGCAACCAGCGGACACTACTGGAAATTACTAGCTTCAGCTAAGAAACAGTCCCACTGATAAGCTCATGTAAACACAGAGCTAGCTGTTTTCTGCTTTTCCAGTCTTAATGCTAAGCTAAGCTAAGCAGCTGCTGGCTGTAGCTTTAAATGTTTAGAGTGGTATCAATCTTATCATCTAACTCACAGCGTCTCTCCAAAAATGTTGAAATACTACTTGAACTAATTCCTTTAAATTTGTTTTGCCTTCTTTAGTGCAGGATGAGGTCACCGCTGATGATGCAGGTTTCTAGTTATACGGTATCTTAGTTGTTACTATAAAAAGAATTCTAATTTATGGGCAGGAAAACCAAAACAATCAACTCTGTTGTACTAAACAGCAGAGATGCCTTTTACATCACACACAGTTCTTTGATCCATTGTTAATATATGAATATTGATCAGTAAATCTTTACTAAGTCTTAATACTTTGTGTTCATTGCTGATTGGTTGAGTGCATCATTTGGGAAATGACCTTATATGGAGTCCCATTTGGCTCATTCATGAGAGCACATGTTGCTGTGCATTTTTGTGTCCCTCATGTGTCCCCTTAATTGGTTGGTCAGCGTCGTGACACATGCTAGTTATTGGGGAGAAATGATTCAGCTCAGATGGATTTGTTTTGTTCTTTTTCTCTCCAGACGTCTGTTCATTTTGGTCTCTGAATGTGTGTGTGTGTCATTTCCAGGTGCTAGCCAATATGAACGCAGCCTACAAACAAGAGAAGAAAAAGAACGCCAAACGCAGGGCACATAACATGCCCTCCATGACCTTTAAAATCGCAGATCCCCTGTTTGGTGCGGGAGACTCTCCCTCCCCGAAAAAACTGAAAGAGAGTTTATATTTGTCTTTCCCTGTTGAGACGGTGCTGGCCACCGAGCAAAGCAGCTCAGAAGACATAAAGACTGAGTTAGAATATCACTTGGCCGAGTCTGACGTCCACTGAGGATTCAGAACCGTCTGAAATGAATTAAGTCGTCACGTCAGAAGAGCACTACCACATGTCGTCATGAGCTGCCCGCGGTCTCAGACAGAAGACAGAGATCCAGATGTTGGTGAAACGAGTGTGATGATGATTAGTGCTGCCGTCGTCAGTCAGTTGAACACAATGCAGGCTTGTCATCCAGACATCTGATGTTTCACTTGTAGATGAATCTCACGCTAAGAATCCTCTGGCCAAAGAAACTGCAGATGAATTGTTGTTGTTTTTTCACGATTTCTTCACCAAAAAACACTGTTTCCCATGAAAATGATGTTAAGTTATTTGTGTCTACTTTGTCACACAATAGAGTTTTAATCTACAGTACTAATAAAGGTATTGTTTGATTTGTGTTGCCTTGCTGTATACTATAGTCATTACAAGATGCTCCAGTTGTTATTCTCTACTAGTTTAGCCTTTATAGTATCTACTCATTTAAATATGTAGAATAACCTCAGTCTTCCTGTCGGCATTGCAAGAGTAAAAGACTGACTGAAGACTGAATGAGCTTATAAACTAAAATATGCAAATGATTTGTTAAATAAGTGGGTCAGAGCCATTTGCAATAATGGAGTAGAATTGCAACTTCAGGACAGGACTTTCATCAATAGAGTTCTTTTTTCTTTTGTCCACTGGGGGGCAGCAGATGGTTGTAAACAACATCAGACATATTAACACCTGAGAGGGTTGGCAACCTGTTCATATTAACTCCTGCAGACACAGAGTCACATAATAATAATAATTATTATTATTATTAAGGCCTGAGCTCCAAAACTCATGTGTTTCTTTCTTATTATTACTACTGAAACCCTAAACATGTTAAACTCACCAAATTTGGCACGCACATCCGGTCTGATGAAAATTTGATAAAATGTAAAAATTAACCCCCAAAGTGCCAAAATATGCTCTCTAGCGCCACCTATGTATGTAAAACGGCCGCCACGGCCCGTAGGAATGTCGTAGAGAGATCAAACCAAAACTCAATTATTTGTCTCATCAAGACCTACAAATCATACACTGACACCCCTGACCTAAATCTAACAGGAAGTCCACAGTAAGCCCATCAAAGTACGACTTTTCCCCAATTTTGGACCCCGAACAAACGGCTCTCCTCAGAGGGCGTTAATGGTATCAGCTTCAAACTTTATTACATGACTTATGACACTGTGCTGAACAAAAATTATTAAAAACTTTGTAATAACTCGAACAGTTAAGATTTTATAGCCCTGAGAGTTGCAGTGCCACATCACCCTTACAATGTAAATCAATCTATGGGTATGAACTTTGTATCAAACTGATGCTTCTGACGTCTGAACTGTAAGTCTGACCGCTTTCAAACCTGTATCAATGGATTCGCGACAAAATTTCCTACTATCAGATGTGACTTTTAATATAATATTTGACCAAAGTTGTGGGATTTATGAGGATATTTCACAAGAAGAGTACTCGAAAATCCTGCTCTCCAACTGAGAGGGAGAAGGAGGGAAGGGGGGGGGCAGACCTGTCAGCCCGGGTCTGGAGACATCTACATGCTTGTGACAGAAGCCTTTAACAGTAAAGGATAGAAAACACATGTAAATTCAAGATTTGTAGGTCAAAGTCTTGTGACTCATTTTAAGTTCAAATGAAGTTTGTATCTAAAACTATGTGGAAGCAGTAAATGTTCAGAAAGATGTGTGTTCACTAACACACTCTAATCAGATATATGAGTATCAGTTACTTATTGTCTCTACACACCTGACAGTACACATGTCAATCACACTTTCACCAGGTCATGTGGGTTAAAAGTCTGTACTTTTCTAAAAAATAGACTTGATGAAAATTAGGAAATTAATTTGTTTCACACACAAACTCATCAAGAGTTTTCAATTTACTAATTGAAATTACAGTGAATGGACCCAAAACTTGCATAATTTGACACAGGTGTGAGCGAGACAGACATGTGTCACCCTGCAGAAAACTCTCATCCTCACACCGTTGAGATCTGATGTTTTGCCATGACAGAGGACGTTGCTATAACTTTATTGTGCATGCTCCAGTCCGCACCAAACCTTACCTGTTTGTAAAGTCAGACCTGTCAGTCCAGGTCTGGAGACGTCTACATGCCTGTAACAGAAGCGCTTGGACTGCTGTTCAACGCTGCTTGCAGCTTTAAGTCATTTAGAGTCGGGGTTCTGGCCATCCATCTATCCAATATTCACTCTGGTTAGTTCAATTCTGTTTTGGTCCTCAGCTGGTAATCTATCTACATTTGTGGATGTAGTTATGAGTTTACACTGACAAACTATCATTTTTACCTTTTTCTCATTAAAATAAGATTTTTTTTCCTTACATTATGGAGGATAACTAACACATTGTTCAACATAAATGTGTGTTGTTGTTTTTTTGACCCTCATAGTTTGAACACATGAGAATATCTGGTGGGAGGGGCCACACACCGTTCACTTCCGCAACAGCTGTAGTGCGTCAGAGAGAGAGAGGGTAAAAATGAGAAGAGGTATCATTCTGCCTCCTTTGCAGCGCATTAAAACTGCCACTGTGTAGTAGTCTTAATGATTAAAAAAGTATGTTTGGCAATTTTAATCTAGTCAGGACTTCAAAGAGTCACAAGAGCTTGTTAATTCAACCAGGTACTTTCTAATATCACTGAATGAATGGATGCATATACAACCTGTTACATTAGTTTCAGTGGCTCCTCGGCTGCCTGAGTAAAAGGCCCATGCACAGTATGTACAAAAGAACGCTCATATATTGGATAAAAAGCCTACAAGGTATCATCACTGCGATATAATTACAAAGTACAACCTTTGTCTACTTCTCAAACTCCTGCTTAATGTACAAAATTATCCACAATCTTGCTCCTCCCCCACTGATAGAGTTTGCCTATTATGTTCACATAACATTAGATAACATCAGATAACATCAGATAACAGCAGGCAAACAAGAGCATTTACCAGAGGCAGCAGTGTAGTGCAGCACAGGTCCACACACAATACTCTACCCTCCAGTTTTAAATCACAATTGATATTATGGCTGAAACAGAACCAATCATGTGAACATTTTGTATGATGTAATGCTTTAAATGGAAAGTGTCTTTAGCTTTTATGATACAATGTTTATTCTCTGTATGAATAATAACATTTGATGCTGGAAATATTTTGTGGATTTGCCTGCCCGGGGACTGCTGATGAAATTTAGCTATGTAGCTAACTCTGGCACAGTCAGAGTACATATATATATATATATATATATAATATAATATATGTATAAGAATGTGAAGAGGGTGATTACTTTCAGATCTGACTGGTCATGCACATGTGGGTAGTTGTGATCCTGCGGAGTGTGCATCCTCTCAGACATAGACGATCTTGGATACCGGGGTCCACCTGACGCTTCAGTCTGTTCACTATAATCAAGTTTACTGGCCTCAGTGTGAGAGGAGGACTCCGCCTCTGAGCCGGCGCAGTCTTCACGCTGCTGTGTGTTTTATTATGATCAGAGGAAACTGCAGGAAGCTGTTGAACGTGTCGCCGGACAGGATGGACATGAAGGGATTAAATATCATGGCAGCATTTGAAACCTGACGCAACACAGCTCACTTCCTGCTGAAAGCTAACAGCTAACTAAAGCTGGCTCAGACTGTGTGAGACTGATGTTGCAACATTACTGGACATTATTTACAGCGTAGTGACAGTTACATTCAGCTAGTTAGACAAGGACTTCCTCATATTTATTGCATGTAGCCACAGGCCGCAGGAGACCGGAAGTAGTTCCCTTCTAAATAAAAGTAAGTTAAGAAAAATCATTTGGAGTGACAGAAAATGCCCAAAAGATTTTCTTGAGCTACTGCGGTTCAGCTTTCTCATGTAAGGCCTGATGTAAGTGTTTACCAGATGTTTTGCATTTTAATTTAGCTGCTAACCACTTATAAGTGTATTTTGAAAAGCTGGTTATTATTATTATTATTATTATTATTATTATTATTTGGGATAGCTGAACATTGTTAGTACTTGTCATAACCCTGATAATCAGTATGGGCATCAAAGCAGGTGTGAGCTGCACTGTGTTATATGTCCTACTGGACGTTGTCCTCACCACTGTCCTATACACACATGGATCACACTTGAGCATATTCAAAGAGGATGCCCTACACTTCAACATCCTCCAGTCATCATTGGACCTCTGGGGGATCGTGCTGCTCCGGGCCTCCCTGCTGCTGGGTGCCTCCATAGGGGTGTCATGGAACAGAGAGGATGGCCCCCCCAGGGTCGCTAAACTCACCACCCTGATTCTCCTAATCTGCCTGAGCGTCATCACATACACCCTGGCCAAGCTGCTGATGCTGAGCGAGCTGGGGCCTCTGTCCCAGCAGCCCTGGCACCTGAGCCTGATGTGCTGGACTTGTGTCTCCTCTCTGGGTGTCATGCTGCTCTGGAGGCTGCTCGGGAAGGAGTCCATCTCGGTGAGCAGTCAAAGCGGCAGCAGGAGCGGTGAACGAGGACCTTCTGGGGACACCGAGAAGCTGGTGGAGACAGCTGGTGAGGAGGAGCGGGAGGTGGGGTGTGAGAGGAAGAATAAGAAAGAGGAAGCAACACGGGAGAAGGAGAAGACCAGCTCAGGAGCTACGCTGGGACGTCTGCTGAGCTACTGTAGAAAAGATGGCGGGCTGTTGTCTGTAGCTGTCCTCTTCCTCATCATCTCTGCTGTGTGTGAGTGTCCTTGATGTGGTGATATAGACCACTTCTATCACTGTATTTGCACCAACCTTTGCTCAGGTAGCATGATTGTTGTGTTACTCATATGAGATTACACAGTTTACCAAGTTACTGATGAAGAACAGAGGTCGTAAAATTTTAAAATGACCTTGTAACAGCTTATCAGCTAGCTTCAAATAGCGCTCTATAAAGTGTAGACTGAATGCCAAAAATGCCCCACCTTCAAATGACCTTCACTTTATTCAGTGTCTGAAGTTATCCTGAAAAGAAACTAAGTCTTATCATCCACCACTAGTTTTTGCCACAAATGATTCTGACCATGATATTTATGATAAAACAGTTTCTCCTAGAGTTGCTCCCTTTTGCCAAAGATACTTAAACAGTCCTAACATGATATCTTGGTCTCTCTTTGTACCTGCAGGTGAAGCCTTCATACCTCTCTACTACGGGAAGGCCATAGACGGCATCGTGGTTCACCAGAGCATGGAGTACTTTGCTAAACCTGTGATCACACTGTCAGTGCTGGCCTTAGCCAGGTGAGTATCTACACTTCCTCTGATGGTGGAGGAGGGTGGAGGTGCATGTCATCACTGTGATCCAGTATTTTTAAAATAAAACTGACTGACTGAAGAGAGACGCTGTAATTAGAGATCAGTGGAAGGAGACACCGGCATTTGTTTGTATGAAAGTGTTGCAGACTATGACTGTAATGTTCTTCTTCTTCTTCTTCTTCTTCTTCTTCTTCTTCTTCTTATTATTATTATTATTATTATTATTATTATTATTATTATTATTATTATTATTATTATTGGGAGAAATCAGTAAAAAGGAGGGTGATGATATTAGATGAAGCATACATACAGTATATGCAAAGCCTGCTTGGCTACAAGACAAACTAATGTAAACCAGATCCAGAATGCAGCGTCCAATAATAACTTGCATAATCTGATTTTAAGACTTTTATGTGTACAAAATAAACATGTTATTAAAAGTTATCTAACTTGAACACTTACAGACATTCCAATAAATTAAACAGCTGTTGATGAGATTTGATAAAGGTCTTAGACTGGAGCTGAAGCCAGAACATCAAACCAAACCTCTTTAAAGCTTCTGACAGCGTTTTTCTTCTCCTCAGCTCGATTGCAATGGGAGTTCGTGGAGGAGTCTTCACCCTAACGTTTGCCAGATTAAACGTTCGGCTCAGGAATCACCTCTTCAGAAACCTGATGAAACAGGAAATAGCCTTTTTCGATGAAAACCATACAGGTAATTAATGAATACTTTCATTTTTGATTAATCTGACATTTATATTCTTGATTATCGATTAAACGTTTTGTCTATTAAATGTCAGAAAATCATGGAAGATGCCCATCATAACGTCTTAGAGCCCAAGATACTAATGTGTTTTTGGTCCGATCAGGTTACTGTCATGTATGACACAGAAAAAAGAAGCTGCCAGCTACCTGCAAATGACTAACACAATTATTAGATTATCAAAATACTTATTCTCTGTCAATCAGCTCATTAGTTAATGGACTAATGGTTGCAGCTCTGCAGGTAAGATAGGAGCACTATCTATCTATCCATCCTGTCTGTATCGCCCTGCAGGTGACATCATCTCACGTCTGTCAGCGGACACCACGCAGGTGAGTGACCTCATCTCCCAGAATGTCAACGTCTTCCTGAGGAGCACCATCAAGGGCGCCGGCTTCTTCATCTTCATGTTTGGGATGTGCTGGAAGCTGACACTGGTGACCATCATGGGATTCCCTTTCATCGCCCTTGTCTCTAAACTTTATGGCGAGTACTACAAGGTAAAGTAGTTTTCTCTATGTGTTGCTTTTTTTCATTTGTAGATAAAACTAAACTAACTTCTTTGTGTGTGTGTTTTTTTTAAAAAATTATTTCCAGAAACTGACCAAAGAGGTGCAAACAACCCTCGCAGAGGCCAATAAAGTTGCAGAAGAAACCATTTCAGCCATGAGGACAGTGCGAAGCTTTGCCAATGAGTGTGGGGAGGCTGACTCCTACTACGCTAAACTCTTAGTCATGTTCCAGCTCAACAAGAAACAAGCCTTGGCCTATGCCTGCTACATGTGGTCCAGTTGTGTAGGTATCAGCATCAGCCTCTTCAAATTAAGAGCTCCACATTTATTTTTTTTTCATAAAATATCACTAATTCATTGTTTGTTACAGTGTGTGCATCAGTACATCAAGGTTTGTGTGTGTTCTTCAGATCTCAGAGCTTGCTCTAGAGGTGGCTATCCTCTACTATGGCGGTTACCTTGTGGTTACTGGTCAGATGAGTAGCGGTGCCTTGATATCTTTTTTCATATACATGCTCGAGCTGGGAGAATGTCTGGAGGTATTTCATCTGTTATCTCATCTGTTTTGTCTGTTCATCTATTTTGTGTGCATGAGAACATTTGCAAGATTTATCCCCGTTAACTGATCTCTCGTGTGATCCGTCGCACAGAGCATTGCATCAGTGTACACGGGCCTCATGCAGGGAGTGGGAGCTGCTGAGAAGGTTTTTGAGTACCTGGACAGGAAACCCAAACATCCAGCTGATGGCACGGAGGCTCCGGACGCATGCAATGGTCTGGTGGAATTTAAAGACGTCACGTTTGCCTACCCGACACGTCCTGAGACTGATATTCTCAAGGTTTGTCCCGAGGGCTCTGCCCGCCACACTGAGCTGATAAACCTTGTAGAACTCTGCACTGCTGAAATATGGGGCCTTGTTTCTTAAATTCTGTGCTACTATATAAGACTTTGCACTCTGCCAGGAATACATTTCTGTGGGAAATCAGGCAGCATTACAGTTTTGTATTTTGTGTCACTTGAACAGGATAACGGCCATATGTGATGATAATTATAAAAATAGTTAGCAATTAAGTTTCTGTCAGTTGTTGCAGCTCTAAATCAAATGATGTGCAAATATCTCTGTTTAGTAACATAAATCCTAAACTATCAGTAGCCCCTCGGCCTCCAAACTCCTTCTTTTTTTGCTAAATATATGAACTTTTTATAGTGGGAGAAAAAAGAAAATAATTTCCAAACTTTCACTTATAATAAGTACAATAAGTGTTGGTGTGTTGCAGGGAGTGTCATTCACTCTGCGGCCTGGAGAGGTGACAGCGCTGGTGGGACCTTCAGGCAGTGGAAAGAGCTCCTGTGTGACTCTGCTGGAGAACTTCTACCTGCCTCAGCAAGGCCAAGTGCTGCTGGATGGAAAACCTGTTCACACCTTCCAACATGACTACCTCCACTCCAAGGTCAGGCTATGTCAGAGGTCAAAGGTTGGGACGGGGTATGACGGGGTATTTTATCATCATTGTGTGACTATGGTCATGCTAGTAGATGAAGGAGGATGACATTGATCTTTAGACCAGTCAGAGGATATGTACATCCTACGAGCGTTACGAGCAGGTCATCAGCGGCATCAGGAAGCAGAAGCCTGCAGCAGGTTATTTTGTTGTTCTGCTGTTGTTATTGCAGGTGTCTCTGGTGGGTCAGGAGCCGGTGCTGTTTGCCCGGACGATCGAGGAGAACATCAGCTACGGTCTGACTGACGTCCCCGTGGAAACCGTGCAGCACGCTGCCACCAAGGCCAACGCTCACGACTTCATCACCAGCCTCCCCAAAGGCTACGAGACCAGTAATTATTATACACCTTCATTTCTTTCTTTCATCATCTTTACATTACTGGAATTTATTTGATCTGTTTCATCATAAAATCTAATAATTTCATAATTTGATTATTCTTATTATTGTTATATAATCAGCCGATAACGTTTTAGGAATGAAACAGGTAAACTAGAACACCTGGTCAAGAGACTGTTGGCTGTTAAGAAAGGTTTGAGTTGTGTTTTTTCTTATACAACATGTACACTCGCTTGACTTGCCTAAATACTGAATATATATATATATAATATATAATATTTAATATAATAATATAATATAATATATTAAATACTAGAATCTGATTGTAATTTATTGCCCTCATGCTTTGCTGCTTAATGGGATCTAGTCCCAAGTTACATCTGAATTATTGCATTTAGAGCTGCAATTATTAATTGATTAGTTGATTGAGAGCAAAGCTGGTTGCAGCTTCTTAAACATGAATATTGTCTGGTTGCTGGTAGTAAACAAGACAAAACAAGAGGTTGCACCTTTGGCTTTGAGGAACAGTGATTGACATTTGACATTTTTCATTATTTTCTTACATTTTATAGACAAAATAATCAACAAATTAATCTAATGACAATAGTCGTTAGTTGCAGCCCTAATTGCATTATTTGAAAAGTGCTAAAATAAACAGTATCGGTAAAGGACACAACATGAAAAATTCATTGTCAGTTTTCAAAGTTCTTAACAGTCACATCCTACTTATTATAGTGTGTATGAAGTCTTTTATATCAGCCCAAAGCATGATGGGTAGGGCAGCCCGGGGGCTCGCCATATAATCACAACGCCCCTGATTGGAGTCCTTCTAAGAACCTTTGTTCCCCTCATACTGTCCACTATTCAAATAAAGAAACATGATGGGTAACATCACTTCATCATATTGTTTTATAAAATAAAAATGCAGCCGAGGGTCATGTGACTTCACTAAGCTGAAGCCATGCAGTTGAATCATTGCACCTCGTTGTTCAGGTGTCGGAGAGAAGGGCACCCAGCTGTCAGGGGGGCAGAAACAAAGGGTGGCCATCGCCAGAGCTCTCATCCGCAACCCTCGTGTTCTTATCCTGGACGAGGCCACCAGTGCCCTGGATGCAGAGAGTGAACACATTGTAAGTCCAAATGACATCTGACATATACAAGAGGCCTTAAAAGCGTAATACAATCCTGTAATATCACCTTACATTAGTGAATGAGTGATCATTCTGTGAACTCATGTCTGCTGCAGGTTCAGCAGGCTTTGAACACCATCATACGGGAGCACACGGTGCTGGTGATCGCACATCGGCTGAGCACAGTGGAGAAGGCAGACAACATCATAGTGATCGACAGGGGCCAGGTGGCTGAACAGGGGTCCCACAGTCAGCTGATGGCCAGCGGGGGGCTCTACTACAAACTGGTGCAGAGGCAGGTCCTGGGCATCGAGACGGGGGCGGAGCTCCTAAACCCGTCCGAAAACCTTCACTGGAAGTCTGATGGAGGACGGCGGCGGAGCAGACAAAGCAGCGGCAGCAGCGAGTCAGAGTGCAGCGCTCGCTACTGAGATCCAACCAGAGAGTGGAAATGCGATTATTGGACTGCTGGATGTTTTTGAGGGTTGATAGCATTATTTTTCAATTCAAACCACCAAACCATAGCAGATATTTTGTGCAGATATCCAAAGTCTGAGAAGAATTACCTGTGTAGAGTAGAGAAGTCCAGGATTATAGTCAATCTGACCAAATTGTCAACCAGATTATCGTTACTAAATTATAAATATAGAGTCAAACCTATCAAAACATATCAGAGGGTTGGCATTTCCATCTTCAGTAAAACTTGAATGAAGGGCCAGTATGAACACTAACTGACATATTAGCTTTAAGAAGAGGCACAATGTTGCCTCTGGTGTACTGTATACGATTGTGTTTGTTTGTTTATTTTTTTAATACCTCATCATCACACTACGGACACAATCTTATTTTATTAAAGTCTTCCTCAGGATTTAGTTTTGCTTTCATATTGATTTTATGGTGACAGGTTTGGAAATGCTTGATGTTCACTTATATTATTTGTAATTCCACATGTAAGCAGTGTGAACAAAGAATAGACAGGTGCCTTTGTCTGTGGAACTTGAATGCACTAATAGACATCTATGATTGTCTACAATGAGGATCAATCAGCAGCACTGTAAATGAAATATATACAAACAACACTGTAAAAAATGTACTGCATGTGGTCCTTTATGGATACTAATGTTGGATTAATGCCGTATGCTGCATTCACCGTCTCCTGGTAAAATCCTGCTTCACATTTTAGCTGATGAAAACATGGACACACTGGTGACTGTTAGGTGGGTTTATTCTGTAGTATCAGAATATTGTGACTTTCCTATTAATTTATCTTGTATTTTTACATATAATTTGGCTTCAAGTATGCTTATACTTCAAGCCAAAATTTGTGCGGGGTGAGACTTTATTTCCATAGTCAAATTCTTTGGTGACTCTTCAAAAATGTATTTACTCAGTGTCGTCCACACCTGAATGACTTAAACAATGAAGCCATACACATCTTGTCAGCAGAGTTCATGTAACTACAGGCACTCAAATTTATCTTTACTTGCTTGATAATGTAAAGGCCTAAACTGAAATAAGCTGAAACTGGTGGCTTGTTAAAGATTTGGTATATTGGTCCTGACTTGCTCAAACATCTTGACTGATATGGTTCCAAATGACATTTGTGGATGTTTTTTTTTTTTTTTGTAGCTTCACTTTCTAATGTTAAATCTAGTGAGAGGCTTCGCTGCATCTTCAGTATTCCTCAGTTGATGCTCATGTTGTGAGGTTCTTCTTTTTCATTGGTTTGTAGAGGCGCTTTGCATCCAAAATGTTGCGTTACCGCCTTCTACTGGATTGAAAATAAGACTCAATTCTTCTTTTTAATCTAAATTATTATATATAAAATAAAATAAATAAAGTTCTTCCCAACCCCTCATCCCATTCTCTAACATAACTTCTCAGTTTAGGCTGTGAGAGGACCTGAAAGCCTCTCTCAGCAGCCCAGGCACGTCCTCCAGTAATTTCAGCGATATCCAAAAACTTTCTTGCTGCATCAGCAACTATCTCTACTCTCTCGAATTTCCTGTCTGCCTCAGCGGCACAGTGAATCACCATGGCCAGAAATGCTAAGAACATAATCTTATCCTTACAAAACCAATATTCATCATGCTTCCCACCTGATTTGTTCTCCTTTACTTCTTGAATCTTTCCGTTCCTGGCTGCTTCCTCATGGCTCAGCCTTCTCTTGGACCTGATCCTCATGACTTCCATCTCTTTCTTTCTCTTTGGACCATCTGCTTTCCAGTCTCATGCCTCCCCCGCACTGATTACGCTTGGGTTCTTTTTCACAGTTTCTTCTGCTGAACTTCTCAGCTCCACATTTACTGCATAATGTTATGAGACTTACCGGCAGCTGCGACATTTCCGACAGCACCTGAAGGCACCATCGGGCCTGTGTCCTGCCTTACTTCCTGTAGGGGAAGCTCAGTCAGCTGTCACCAACTGAGAGGCGAGAAGAGGGACAGAAACACACAACAAGAGCTAAAATGTCTAGTTTTTCCAACAAGTTCAGCGCTTACACGATGACCGAGCTCAACGAAGTCCTGGAGGACGACGAGAAACTCACACAAATGATACAAGAGATGGACGAGGTATGTCAAAGCCTTTTGTAGTGCAACGTTAGCTGACTGCTTTTTCTCGGTCACTGTTTTTCCCCCCCTCACTCCTTTGTTGTGTTTTCCAGCATAGGCTCCGTACAGTGACGGAAATGGTTGCTTTCGGATCACGTTTAGGTTTTTGATAATAAATACGTGTTGTCATCGAAACTTGAAACAGTTCGAAACCCAGAACCGGGTGACGGATCGGTAACCTTGGGAGGGAGCCGGGGCGAGCATTGTCTCAAGTTTGAACACGCGAAGATTCTCAGTTTGCGACATTGTTGCTTCACTAGACGCCTCCTGAAACAGCACGAGCTCGTTTAGTCAGTTAAATACTTGAACCAGGATACATTTTAACGGCCACACTGATGCTGAGTCATGTCAGAAAACACGGTAACTCAAGCAGTGGCCTAGCTTCACACTCTTATCAGGGCTCTGGTCGTCACGCCAAACTCCACTCACTATTCTGCCAATTTATGACTGACCGAGGAAACGATACTAAACACAACCATCAGCTCACTACAGCCATACGTAGTACTCACAACATCATAACTAAGGACTTCTGTGCTGTTTTGTGGAATAAAGATGTAATTGAAATTGACCAACTATAATTTCTGAAAATGTGTTAAATTACACTACATGAGACTATGTGTATGAGCCAGTAGGTAAGCCAACATTAATGGACACTTCTTAGTTTCTTCACAGGCCTTTGGCTCATCCGGACTTCGTGGCCTTGCTCCAGTTGCACAAGGAGTCAGCAATTTCTAATTACTGTGTACCTGCTTCGCACTGTATCATAAGCAGCTGATAAGCCTCAGTTTTTCCATTCAGGGAGAGATTACCATAGTCCCTAGAAAGGTTTATACCGCAGACAGAAATTTGGCATGTAACGGGGAAGTGCTAAGATTAGAAGTATTTTTATACCGATTATTCCCCATGCTGCTGCTCCTTCCAAAATAGTCAAGTTCAGTGTGGGCTTAAATTTAACACCCTAGTGTCCTCCTGCTGAATCAGCCCCATTTGATCCTCGGTGTTGGAAGTATTTTCCCACCGTGCTCACTTCCTTATTCTGCTGTCATGTGAAAACTCCTCAGGATACACTTCACACCTCCCTTTCTTACCCAGCACCACACTGTGGGCTCCGATCAGTAATTACAAACCTTTAACACACATTGTCAGGACACAGGAATTTTTCTTGTCTGTTGTCATGGCGCTGTGGCTTTGACTTTGGCAGTGTAAGCTAATTTTACGTAAGAGTGAGGACAGATTGCCTAAAATGTGACAAATGGCCTCTCTTCTCAGACATGAGAAGCTACTGTATGTCAGTTTCAGTGCAGCATATCTATTTCAGTTTGCAAAAGCAGGAAGAGTACAGTAAAGGTATTGTAGTGATTTGTATGAATGTTGTGCTGTGAGCAAGCCTTTTGTGTTGTCAGTTCTTGTTTTTGATCCACACCCTGCCCGATTGTCTCCATGGTTACGTTTTCCACTTCCCATAGGTTACAGAGAGGGAGGGACTTGTTTACTGCAATGACGCTGCAGTTGTTGACTGAAGTTAGTCATAAGATAATAGGAAGGACATGGGAGAATCTGTCTGAAAACAAAGGCAGTGGGTGTCAGAAGGCTTCAGGTGAAGCACTGAGTGTTCAGCTGCACTGTATGAACACAAATCCTTTCCTCACATGTGGACACGTGCTCTGCTGTCGGCAATAATCCCGTCGTTGTACAAAATGCACCCTGACTTTGTTTAAATTTGGTGCATCTTGTTTTTTCTCATGAATTGACCTTAAATGTACCACTTTGTGTTCTGCTTTATACTGAGTGAGACTTGTAGGTAGCAGACTGTCTGTGGTTTGTGGTCTGACGACAGGCCTCGCTGTAATAATCCAAAACGGTATTTAAATTGTGGATTTTATCTTTTCATTTTTGATCAATTACCTCTCTGGTTTCCACTGATATGAATTGATTCTTTGGTGACCCAGTTTTAGAAGGTACCCACATGATGTTTCGGCTCATTTAAGTGCTGAACGCTCAGAAGCAAGTTCAAATAAAACTGTGCAGCGCCACTTCGCCTTTGCACTCTTATCTTTCTGAGGCCTTAACTACCTCAGGAATGGGTTTTGCAGAGCTGGCACGCTGCACTTCAAGTTCACTTGTAATCATTTATAACTAGTGACTGGCACGTATATATCAAATGTCACCAACTGTTGCTCACCACACAGTTTTATCGGTGTTGCTCAAGGGCTGATTAATGGCTAGATTCAAACATTTGCATGCCTTTATGATGATTGAAATATTAACCTTCTTGAATATTATCTATTAACATTTCTAGTTCAGAGTCCTCAAGCCATTGTGGTGTTTTCAAACCTGCATAATTCAGTTTCGCACTTTTGTAACAACTCTCAGTTCCTGTGAGACGTTTGTGTGTGTGGTTGTGATTGTGGTGCACCAAAGAAAGGAAGAAGGAAATGCAGCTGCCATTTCAGAATTATTGAAGCAAATGTGCGACCAGTTTTAGAGGTTTTATCTTTTTGTAGCGACCTCTATCTTATTGTGTGTTATTACACTAGCTCTCAAATTCAGGTCCGTGGTCCATCCAGAGAAACTCTCAACCAGCGTTCACCCAGCGTTCACCCAGCGTTCACCCAGCGTTCACCCAGAAAACAATTGTGTGTTGGGTTTGACAGAACAAGCCTGCAGTTGCGGATGCTATTTAAAGGTCTGCATCTTCAGCGGGCCATGATGGATGAACGAAGCCTGGTCACCTCAGGATATGATGGTGTGAAGAGCAGTGGTGATAGATGTATTTAGTGTTGTTTTCAATGTTCAACCCAACCACCAAACAAGGCCTTCCTCAGTCACTCCAAGAAATGACTCCATAATCACCTACGCTAAAGTGTATATTTAGAGTTTCCTTACATGGTTTCATCTGTTCCCTGCTATATGTTGGTTGGACGTGTGAAATGAGTCATTTTGGAAGGAACAGGAGAGCTTCTCTGTCTGATCATGCACTGTTCAGACACTTCAAACCTGCATTAAGTGATATTTGTGAGGTTTTGTTACAGCAACTTTACACGGCCTTTTACCTCTTTTTAAAACATTTTTTTCGATTATAGTTGGTTCTCCAGATGACACATAGACTGTACAGTTGAGTCTCCATTGTCTCATAACTTCCCCATGTAAAATCATAGATAGGTCAAGCTCACATAATCTGATTGTACCCTTCCTGCCGCTGTGAAATGACAGACTGTTGAAGTAAACAAGTTGCTGGTGTACGTTGTAACAGTTGTAATAACGTTTAATCTCACGTCAGATTTGCAGCTACAATATCTCCTGCTCACTAAAAAGAACTGCAGAAGCCGCCGTCACTAAATAAACACCTGTACATGTGAATGCACCAGTACAGGTGTTACTTCTTCATGTAGGTGACAGTGAGCCCGTACGCACAATAGCAGGGCTCAGGTGCTGGCACACCTGAATGGAGCCATGATTCATGTAATTAGATACACCTGTTGTTTCCTGTTGCAACAAAACGACTGTTGTAACACAGCAGCCATTACAACTTGATAAGCCAGTAGTGTCTCAGGTGCTGCGTTTATTTATATATATATATATATATATATATATATATATATATATATATATATATATATATATATATATATATATATATATATATATATATTATTTATATTTCAGTTATTTAGCCAGTTAGGTAAAAGGCCAGGCTGGTGGTGTAGCTCTGGGACGGCCATGTGGGTCGAGGCTGAATTATCACCACCATTCATTCATGGTTCCCAGAACCAGCTGATGACTCTGGTGATTCAGGCTTTTCCTTTAGTGATAGCACCATGTTGAAATATCTCAGTAACTATCTCATGGATCACTATGAAGGTGCTGCCATCTGCTCAAAATGATGAATTAGATTTCTGACCAAATGCCTTCAGAACTAATGACGTCCCATCAGCCTCAGCTGTACTTTGTGTTTTGTGATAATTAGCAAGTGTTATATATTACAATAAGATGATAAACATGAGCATGTTAGCATTTAACTCAAAGCTAATTTACTTACAAGTACGACCTCTCAGCTGCTAGTTTGGCATCGACTGTGTCTGATGGTTTCCATGGTTTCAATATTATTTTATGTTTCAGTGTCATAAGGCATATCACTCTATTGAAACTAGATGATAAACAGTAGTGAGAAAAAGTAGTCTTTTCTTGTTTTAAGGAAAAGGTGCTGATCTTTCTAAATATATGAAGAAGATTGTGGGAGTTTAAGATTCATAGTTAGTATACGACACTACAACATGCTCCTCAAAAAACAATTTCTCTCACATGGTGAGATTTGTTAGAGTCCAGTTTGTCTCTGTCATGACGTCTGCGTTGAAGAAGTGCCAAGATAATTCCATCAAGACTTAATTGACTTTGTGTGTTTTGTTGTAGATGCAGGAGGTCCAGCAGAGCAAGGAGACCACGCTGGTAAACAACCGAACCCTGGCGGAGCAAAATCTGGCTCTGCAGCCCAGACTGGAGCACAAGAAGGAACAGCTCACCAAGCGTTACAACTGTCTTCAGGAGAGCTTTGAAGCCTATCAGCTTCGCAAGTCCACCCTAGGTACAGCCGGTATACTGCTGCTAATGCAAGAAAGACAAACATCTTTGATTGATTAGTTTATCTCAGTGTCTTTAATTTTGAAATATCCCATCAAAATGTCCCAGAGCACCAGGTGATGTCTTCACATTGCTTGTTTTGTCTGACCAAGAGTTCAAAACCTCAAGAAAGTCAATTTCCTACAATGTCAGAAAAGGAAAAGAGCAAATCTGTGCATCTGAGAAGCATCACGTTTAACAATCAAAATAGTTGCTGATTAATTACCTGCTATTTGACTGATTGACCAATCGTTTCAGCTCTACATCAAATGACCACTGTAATAAAACTGATGATGTCAAGATGCGGGTGATTGCAGTCATCTGCTTTTCATACTGTTGGTTATCATCAGGGAAGCTGAGATATTATGTAATGTTCTTTTCTCCACATTGTTTGTTCTTATTCTGCACACATGCTCAACAGACCTGTTTCACCAAAGCCCACAGTTGCCGTTGGAGGCAGTAAGAGCCCTGTTGTCATGTTGCTGCAGGAGTCGCTGCAGCTGATCCACAGTTTGGATCTGAATTAGATCTTATGAAGGTTTACGGAGCTGATGTCCCTTACTGACAGACAGAGTGACAATACTTGTGAACTTGTTGATGCACTGGTTTCCAACCATTCACTACTCTACTACGCTGATAAAAGTTTGACTAGACTCTGAAAGCTTTGTGCTACCTCGTATACAACACACATACAGGTCATCAAAGTCTTTGTAACATGTCAAATGTCTCTGTTTTTATTGCTTCATGGGCTGAATTTAAGTATTTAAACAGAATTACTGCTCTTGTTAAAGCAAAATGTGCTTTAAATCAGGGCCATGTAGCTGAAAATGTACCATGATAAAATGTTTCATTATTTTTAATAACCACAACCATTAATAATTTAACCACTTAATTCATCAAGGCACACAGGTAATAATATTCATCCACGCTGTTTCTGCTGTGACGTTACGTCGATGGTGCAACCAAACAACACACCTGCTGAATGACTGGCTGTTTGATTGGCTCCGTTAACAAGGGATATGATTGGCTGTTTGATTGGCTCCGTTAACAAGGGATATGATTGGCTGTTTGATTGGCTCCGTTAACTAGGGATATGATTGGCTGTTTGATTGGCTCCGTTAACAAGGGATATGATTGGCTGTTTGATTGGCTCCGTTAACGAGGGATATGATTGGCTGTTTGATTGGCTCCGTTAACGAGGGATATGATTGGCTGTTTGATTGGCTCCGTTAACGAGGGATATGATTGGCTGTTTATGAGACAACTGAACTCTGTGTATTCATTATGTGCTTTCATGGCGGTTTGCATTTAAAGCATTTAAGTGAAACTATGGAACAGTTTTCTTATTGATGAAGTGTTTATTGCCAGCCTACTTTAAATGACATATTAGTTGTAATGTGTGGACACATATTGTGATTGTTTCTAGATCTAGTTAGATGGAAGTGGTTTTCATTAAAGGCAGCACTCTAACAGTCCTCGTCCTTGTGTCATACAGGAGTCAATACACAGATCCAGCAGCACCATGGATTAGTTTGTTGTCAGCAAGAGATGGCTTTTGTCAAATGTAGGTTAGCCAGTGTACCCCCACCCTCCCGCCGTCCTAGTTATGGATTTGCTGTTGAGCAGCTGTGGAAGGACAGCGATGCCCAGAGCTGAGAGACACACAGCCATTTGACCCAGATGAAAGATTCAACTTACAGTACCTTGCTGTGTGTTCGTTTGCATACAGTTACACTACCAGCACCCTCCCTGCTGCGTCCTTTCTCCAGGAAATGGGTGGCCTCTGCTTTCCCCTCACTGTCCATGTGGCTCTGGAGGCCAAAATGGCAACTACACTGCCTCTGAGGACAACAACCCACAGTGGGCCATTGTGCTGCCGAGCAGGCTGGTGTAAAACAGAGACAGTGGGTGGGAGGGAGTGGTGGATGATGGGTCCAGCAGGCGGGGAAGTCGGGAGGGTGGGACAGGGAGAAAGGCAGCCCCTCAGATTCACAGCAGAGGTCGATGTGGACTCATTTACTAAATGGCTGTCTCATGATCTCCAGGCCCAGACTGTGTGTTGTGCACTCAGCAGGCTGTCCGCCGAGCCAGTGAATCACAGCTTTGTGTTGAGAAGTGCTGCTGATATGCCTGAGAGTCTGCCTTGTTATGGGAGAGAGAGCTAGACAGAAAGAAATGAGAGTTCACCCTGGAAAAAAGCTTTGTGTCAAGAATGAAGCCTCTGTCTTTGAAGGCTTTTCTTTTCAATTGAAACTCTGTCAGTAAAATTTGGCACCTCGACGTGAGGTTTTGGGATCTAGTGCCAACAATTCAGAGATAAAATGACCAAATTTCCAGTAAATTGGCCAATTTGACAGTTTGGCCTCGCCTCTCTTTACTTTCAGAATAAAATCACTTTCTTGGCTTTCGGTTTTTTCTTAGCCAACAAGTACTCGAATTTTACAAGCAGCTCCAGTTTCTCAAACATTGGATTTGCTGCTTGTCTTTGTCATATGTTACTTTATGAAATATCTTTTGATCTTGGAGAAAATTAGAATTAAGTAAAAGGAATTAAGAGACATCACATTGGCTTTGAGAAGCTGTGATGGATGTTTTTCACTACTCTTTGACATTTCATAGCCTGAACGATTAATCAATAATGAAAAGAATCATTAGTTACATCCCTGTTCTTATTTATTTCATATGAATGCTTTAGCTCTCATTGTTGCTTTGTTGTGCTTTTAGTAAAAGGTCTTGTTCTCATGCAGTCTGACATGTTAAACATTACTGAGCCAGTGTGACAAGCTCCTTAACAAACGGTTACAACGTTCTGGCATGCAGACGGTGATTCCAGCATTATGTGATTTCAGCATTCGAGCACTGACAAGTCAAACTGCTGAAGGTTTAGTGATATTTCATTCTCAGCCGAGGTAATAGTTTCCACTGAACAAAGCCTCTCCTGGTGTGTAGTCGTGGAGGCTGTTGACACGGTGTGTCAAACAGGCAGATGGATGGTTTATTGCTAACCTGCCTGAAAACGCCTCCTTCCTGTCACTGGTCTTATGATAAAGAAGAACTGATCATTTCATCAGAGCCTTATTATTGGAACTGCATGTTCTCTTTGTCCCCAATGAATGATTTCATTGCTTCAAGAATACTCCACTGATTTAGCATTACACTGCTATTGTCACAATGGATCACTAAAAAAGAAATCAAAGCAGTAAACTAGAAATATTGTATTTTCTTTTTCCTTGTCAAGAGATGGTGCCTACATTACCCATAAAGAACTAACGTTAGACTCCACTGCACAGATTCAGGTGTGTTATGCTAGTAGCGGCTAATGTAGCCTGGAGCTGCTAGCTTCAAGCAGAGATGAGGACTGATAACCTTAATTCTTTCTAACTCCACACCCTCAGATTTATTTCTTTTTCCAACTTGTAGTCTTGAGCCCTAACTGACATTGCAAAGGAGACCAGATTTTGCAACACCTGTAAAAAGAGCAGGAGGTAGCTTGTCCTGAGCCTGTTCTCGTTCTTCTCTTTCTCTGGCCTTTCAAACCTTTCAACCCTTACTTAGAAATTCATAAGTGACAGTATGCAGCAGAGATGACCAACAGTGACACCCGAGAACTGAACTTTGTCCATATTTCAAGTAAAAGAGTGAAAAGACGGATTCACAATAGTTCAAGTGTGTCTTAAAACAACAGTCAGGAGCCCAAATGAAGACGGAAACTTGTTTCTTGCTGTAATCATTCCTCCTGTTCACACTGACCATTAGAAGATCCCTTCATAATGACCTTACAATGGAAGTGATGCAAAAATGTATTCAAGTTTATCTGAAGCTAAACAGTCGTACAAATGAGTCAAATCAAGTAGATATCTTTCAACGTTACAGTCTTTTTAGTGCCAAAGTTCCTCTTTTTGTTACTATTCTTCCACCTGCAGCTCAACAGGGAAACACTGTCCGAGGAAACACAAAGATGCTAAAACGACTGTAAATGTGTCAGATATCCACTTGATATGACTAACTCAGACTGCTGAACTTTGGCTTCCATCACTTAGATTGAAAGTGTATTTTAATAGTGAGTATGAACAGGAGGAATGATTACAGCGAGGAAAACCTCTTTCACTGTTCACATGGACACCTGACTGTTGTTTACACACTTGGAAAAATTGTGAACCTATCGATGGAAGAGTTTATAGGATTTCAAATATGAAGTCATTTCTAATCTCCCCTGATATGATGGAGGTTCTTATTATTTTATACTGGCTCTTATAAATCATTGCAGTAAGGTACGAGAGAACCTTAGAAGCTTTCAGTGGAGTCATGGTGTTGCATCATATCCACATCAAGTTCTGAGGGCTTTTCCTCTGAGAATAACATGTAGGGGCTGAATTACAGTTTTGGTTTGAGTGTGTTGAAGAAGGAAGCCTAGAACAGCATATCAGGTTAGACCAGGTGTCCCTTATAAGTTAAGAGCCACTATATTGTCTAGGCTTGTTGGAATGTAGGTGACTAATGATGTGTTGCTGATTATATTTCCTGGGTGTGTGTGTGCGCGCGTGTGTGCCCGTGCGCGTGCGTGTGTGTGCGTGCAATCCCAGCTCCAGTCGGTGTTGACTTTCAGTCCTTCTTGGGAACACAAACAAAAAAAGCTCCCTCCTTAGAGACACCAAGTCAGTTTCAGTTGACACAACGGGGCTTTGCGAGTTCACAGCAAACAGAGAGAGGCGCTCTGGCTGTTGGGACGTGCCGGTCACAGGACCATGACTGGCACATTTCACATATCCTGCCTCAGCTTTGCATGACAGGCTCATTAAATCCTGTTGCTATCAATACATTCAGTTCAGCGTCAGAGCTGAGGGAATACTCTGGCTGTTTGATTCATTTAAGGAATGGGTCTGTGTTGCTTCAAGCGGTGTGTAGACAGTACACAAGAACCTTGTGACTGTTGGAGAGATTGTGTAAAGGAGGTAATGAATTGTAGTATCGTGTCATTTTAGGTGTTCATGTTCACAGACAAAAGGGTCCTTGTCATAAAAACAGTGTGTTAAAGCTTTATCACAATGAAATCTTTGTAATAAAAATAGCACATGTAACATCACAGTGTGTCTGAACAGATTTTCACATGTAAGTTATTACATTGGATTCCATCAGAGAGTGTAGCATTCAGTGAGCATCAAGGATAATGTTTAGTGTGTGACTTTGCATGCTAACGCTACACTTATTTACATGTATGGTGGATGGGATGGACTAGCTTTGCATCATGGACACCACATACTGCATACCCAGTTCTTCTGGATCTGCCTTCACTCAGTTCAGGCCCAGCAGTATAATAACATTAGTTTTGTTCTCATGTCTTGTTATTTTATAGACCACAAGTCCGGAAACACCTCCCTGGACATTTTGCTGGCCCTGCTGCAGGCAGAGGGAGCCAAAATAGAAGAGGAGACAGAGGTAAGCATTATACTGCTCTCTCCATGGATGACTTCATGTACTCCCTCAGTGGCACCAGTCAGTGATTCATATACCTGTCCTCCCTGTTGATGATGTCCTCTGCTACAGAGGCTCCATTGTTTCAATCTGTTGGATAGCGTGGGGGCAGCAGGAACTCTGATCACTGTAACAGCTACCTGTCCTCTCAGTGTTTTTCAGCAATCAATCAAACCACTAAGTTGCTCGCTCAGACATGACTTTGGGTAATGCTGCATTCACACTTGTTGCTAGGACACTACCTGCGTTTTAGTCTCTGGTTTCAACTTCCTGAATTCTGGTGTCACCAACAAAGACACTGATGGCAGGGACCTCATTTATCAAGCTTCAGTCGCCTCGTTTCTACAGGCAGAATTGGGTTTTATCAATTACACATGTACATTTTGAGCTGCTCTTTACCCCCTCTAGTGGTACTCAGGTGTCATCGCAAGTAAACCAACCCTACAATCAACCATGTAAGCATAACTGAAAGATTGTAAACTACCACTCCTGAAGAGGTGCATTTCTGTTTTTACTTTGAAAACCATGTAATAATTTCTTTCAGAGTGAAATGATGCCTTCAATGCTTCTAGTTCATCTTGTTTCTCTGCATCACCGAGCACCTGTAGTTCTATATGAGATATATGTTATGGATCAATCTTTAATAACACTACCATTTATTTTAATGGACAACAATAGAATAGTCATTCAGTCGTAATTACTATTTTATAACAACACATGAAGTGTGGAACCAGTTGTAGAACACTGTAAAATACAACAACACCACAGAGACTGATGTCCATGAATCCTTGGCCCAGTGCATGCTGGAAAGCTAGCAGGAAATACCAGTATTTGGCATTCTGTATGTAAATGAGCCTGCACATGCACAAGCAGAGGGATGTAGAATAGGTGGTATTTGTCACTGTGCTTTGCATGAAGTTGTGTTTAAAAAGTACTGACTTTATTTTTCACATGGACAGTTCCTATATACACATTTAGATTTAGTTCTACATGTTCTTTGGTAAACAAGGCTTCAGATCATGAATTAGACCACACGAGAGGACTGGGCTGTAAAGTGTTCTTAAAATATAACTTCAGATAAACATCACAGTTGTGTAGTGCTTAAATGATTCGAGATATTCATTTGATCCCGTTATGACAGGTATTTGTTATTATGTTTCTCATAATTAGATGTGAAGCAGTTTATCTGAGTGACTGATGTTGTTTCTTTGTTATTTCCATCCTCATGACTCATGTTGGGTTTCAACTTGGTGTTGAATAAGATTCAGAAGATGTCTTTACTTGTCTCAACAGAATATGGCTGATTCCTTCCTGGATGGAGACATGACCCTGGATTCCTTCATTGATGCCTACCAGAGCAAGAGGAAGCTGGCTCATTTGAGACGGGTGAAGATTGAGAAGCTGCAGGAAATGGTGCTGAGGGGCCAGCAGCTCCCCCAGGCGTCGGTCCCTACCTCCCGATCTCAGGATGTGTCAGCAGCGGCGAGATGCTCCTCCTCCCTCCTCTGCGAGGACAGCAGTGGCTCGTCCCCTGTCCCTCAGCCCAGGAGAAAACCTCCACCTCCTCCATCCCAGCCTGCCCCGGTTCTAAATCCAGCTCCAAGTGCTAACCCCCAGTCTCCCGTCTTCTACTCAGCAACGCCATATCCCCCGATTCCTCCCAGAACGGGCCAACAATTCCCCAACGTCCCCTCTGGCTACCCCAACCCCTTCTTATCTCAATACCCGCCTGCTTTGCCACAGAGGCCCCCACCTCGCATGGCCCCGCAGCCCGGCTTCATCATGCAGTAAATAAAAGCAGTTGCCACTCAGAGGACACAGTGTGTGTCATGGACTTTTCACCACTTGACCTCCTCTGAGAACTCTTTTCTATGTCGTCTGCCTTCTTGGAATATGACCAATCACAACAGGAGAAGGCAGAGCTGCACTGGCTGGACTGGTCACGTTCAGCTGAAACAGATCTCCAATAATCTCTGTGGATCCGTGCTCACCTCTCACTCCCATCAACGCAACCAACAAAAAAAAGACGCGACGAGATCGGCCTCGACTCCCGCTCCAGAGGGAGGGCCCGCCGTAGGCTGTAGTGAAACAAGCGTCAGTCTGCGGGTCACTGAGCTACTGGGACTTTTCATTTATCAGCACTTTCTGTCTCCAGGCGGTGCCCTCAGCTCTGCATGCCCATTAGTTTTCAGTCTCTCACCTCCCTGCAGACATGTTCCTTAAGGTGCTGCTTTTATGGAACACTAGAGCAAAAAGGGTTCAATTAGTCATCTTATTTTCCACCTGCAGCATACTAATATTAATGGTAATGTATATGCAAGCAAAGAGAGACCCTAATTACTGTGCAGTTTTATTGAAAATATCAGAATAGAATACATTCAGGCGAAACTGCATCTATGCTGTCTTTTTTTTTTTTTTTTTTTAATGAAAATTCGCAAGGTACATAGAAATATTTGACATCTTTTTATGGTAAAGTACTAATGGAGTTATGTTAATAATATCCAGGATAGACTGATTAACATGCATAAAGGGGGGCTTTGGTTGGTGTCTGAAGAGGGTCCAGACCTGCCTAGTTCTTGATCCATCTCAGGGCAGAAGTCAAAAGGGAGTTGAAAGAGAGGATCAGTAGCTGAACTATTGTAATAAATGACTGGGCCTGTAGAGCCTTGCCTGAAATGAAGGATTTATGTATAGCCATACAGTACACTACTTCTGTGTGTTGTTTTTCTGTGGGTTCCTGTTGTGATGCTACACTCCTTTATGATGTCCATTGTCTTTAACAGCCTCAGTTGGGACTGGAAATGATGCCAAGAGTTCTTTGGATCTCATGTATATGATTCTGTTCAGTTTTCTGTCACACTGAGCACCAAAGACTTCCCACATCACTCTGTGTTTTTTTAATGTAAGTGAAACTTTTAATGAGAGAATCTACCATTGTTCCCAACATATCTGTGTGTAGTGTTGAGCTAAAACACCCTTTTGTAAACATGCAAGCCAGATTTCTTCAAGAGGAACTTAACTTGCAAAGTCAACCCGGCTTTGGGAGGAGTTTTTTTCTGGTGTGATTGAAAATTCACTTTTTTCCTCCCGACTGCTGTCGCTGTGCACTGTTGAAGAGCCACGAGTGCCTACACTTGAAGTGACGTTGATCACGTCCTGCTGACTACTGTGTTTCTCTGTACTCAGCTTTTGGACTTGGCCTAACAGCTGTAGAGGTTAGAATCTCTCCCTCAACCCTTCAAAGGTAAACTGGTGTAGCATTTGGTCTTCTCCTCCTGCTAAAGGTTTGATGTTCTGACTGTCAGGTCTGTCGGCCTTCGCTTCCTCGCTGGTAGCAGAAGGCCAGAGAGACAAGAGACGCCCTCAGGCTGTGTGCCTACTGGTGCTTATGCTTCTCTTCCATTCTTCCTACGTTGTTTTGAGGTATGCCAAGGGTGATTTCAAAGATTTTTGCATGTGTTGTTGTTTCTGTTTTTTAAATTGGTGAAATAACAGGGCTCTGAAATATTAATATCTTATCTTTGGTGATCATACTTACCTTCAAGGCAGAGAGGTGGACCCCAGGATGGATCAGGCAGCAGGCAAAACTGCAGAAATATCAGAAGCTAAAGCATCAAGGTCTCAGTGAACCAGCATTTCTAACAACTAACAATGGATAATTCTTTGTGCATGGCCTTTGCTCTTTGTGTTCAGTCTGAAGATTCCTCTTTAATACTTTTTTTTTTTAGCTGATGAGCTGCTTTTTCTGTTTGAACTGATCCTCTGTATCCATGGTTTTATATGTGGTTGGTGATATTTTCAGTGTAATGTTGTAGGTATTTACTTATAATGAATGTTTAAGTGGAATTTAATGCTATTTTCAAGTTCAATAAATCTCAAATTTTTGTATCTATTTTTATCCAGTTTCTTTGCTATCACACATTTAACACTTCCACCCTCATGTCTCCAGAGACGCTGGCGTCTTTCTACTGAATAGTATGTTTCTGAAAATGAAACAAGACAGCCATCTAGTGTCCTGGCTTCATAACATTTTTTCAATAACTGGTGAAAAACCTGAAAATCCAGTTTGAGAGTGTCTTGTGTTGTGAAAAGATGTTGGCCAATCTCTCACAATGTAGGAAATAAGTTGTTGAATTAAATATATCTTAATAAACACATCTCCTCTATTAGTATCTAATATTAACATTTCCAAATCACAGACATGCTAAACATTATAAATTATAACCTTTAGATGGAAAGTACTTGAGTCTCTATGTGTTAGTTTCTCTCCAGTGTGATTGCAAAGCAATAACATCTCAAACTCTTAAACTTATATTTTAGATATTAATGGTAATGCAGGCGTTATGTCAGTTGCAGTCAAGTTGACTACTGGGATGTGATTTATTTTAAAGCAGATACATTTCGGTTGTTAAACAATGAGTGGAACAGTATACGGCTTTGAATGCACCCCATTAGTCCTTTATGTTGCATTCACGTCCTATCGAAAGGACGTAAAATTTTGTCCATTAACCCATTATGTGACTTCTGATGTCACCAGTAAATCCACTGAATTATAAATAGATTCATATTAAACGGCTGCATTTATTTTCCATCCAATTATCATCATGACTTTCTGGGCAAAGATGAAGACAGGTCAAAGGGCGCGACACCAACACTGGACCCTTGTTTTAGAGTGGGCGTGCCTTGTGGTGTGTGTGTGTGTGTGTGTGTGAGTGTGTGTGTGTGAGTGTGTGTGTGTGTGTGTGTGTGAGTGTGTGTGTGTGTGTGTGTGTGTGTGTGTGTGTGTGTGTGCTGGGCGTCTGCAAGCTTTGGGTAGATCCATTTGCAAAATATTGTTTCGGTGCTTTCAGCTATGAATATTAAGTAAAACAGGTCAAATACCTACACCTTACCTTGTATGTCCATGTAGTCTAACTTTCAGATGAACTTTGCTGGGTTAAATATGAAACATGAACTGTTAAAAATACCGGTGTGTCATTTTTATTGTCATTCCAGTAAATTTAATAAATGTTGTTTGTTCACTTTTCTTTGAGCTTTGAGCTGCAGCAAAGAAACAGTCGCTGCTGTAGAAAAGATGTGCGTGTGCGTGCGTGCGTGCGTGCGTGCGTGTATGTGTGTGTGTGTGTGTGTGTGTGGTAGACCCACGTGTGAGTGACGTCACATCGGCTCCACCATGTTGTAGGAAACGCAGCGCTGCTCCTCTCCTCACTCACTGTCAGATTACAGCTTAATCCGAGGAGGAGGAGGAGGAGGAGGAGGAGGAGGAGGATACGCTGTCAGGACGCTGTGTGCATCTTGGAAGGACTCTCTGTGTTTATGCAGACTAAATGAACGCGACTTTACGAGCTGCGGTGCTTTTTCTCCACAACAACCGGCCTGCACACAGAAGATGAACCGTCAGTCTGCTGCTGTCTCTGCCTATCCGCCGACCTGCCAACACGCTAACATGTTAGCTGGCTAACTAGCTGAAAAAGAGTAACTAAATCGGATTAGCTGCAAACGGCAGCCTCCCTCTAGCTAATATCCAGGTTATTATGTGCTGTACCTGACAACTATCACGCAGCAAAGTCGCCTTTTATTTATTAGCATTGCATTTCTACATTTAGGTCAACATTATACTACTCTTTGCTGTGAATTATTCGCTAGCATTAATGTTGCAGCAAGCTAGCTAGTCAAAGCCTCAACAAGAGCAGAAGCTCATCCACCAGCTGACCTTTAGTGTTTGTTGGGAACATAAAACTGGTGCCTCCGACCCCAGCCGAGAGTCAGGACGGAGCTGACGGACACACGGATGCGCTAGCTGGGAAGAGAGCTGTACGAGATTTGAACCGAGAAATTAGCCTTCAGACAAAGCAGAGATGTCTGGAAAGGATAAAGACAAACAGGATAAACAGTCCACAACGGAGCGGCTGGTAAAAGGTGAGTGTTTTCTGCAATGTTACATGCAAACATTCCTCACATCACGTCTCTCAAGTCTGGTAGAAAACACATGAAGTGAAAACCACCTGTAGCTTTTGACATAACTGCGTCTAAACACCTCCCTTTAAAACTATGAAGTTAAATATATAGTTACTGTTATTATTGACTGGAACAGTGAACTGTTGGGGTAAAATTCACGGTTCAGTCTGTACCTGGGTTTGGGGGTCACGGCTCGGTACGATTCGTACCGCTGAAAAAAAGAAAGGTAGAAAATTATGTTTTGGTCCTTTCTTTGGAAAAATGTAAACATCCAGCAAGCGGGTAGTTCTGGGTCTGAAAAGTGAAGCCAATGCTGAAGTGACTTAAACCTGCGTTTTCTCTAACGGCCAGCAGGGGGCGACTCCACTGGCTGCAAAAAGAAATCCGATTGTATGGAAGTCTATGAGAAAATGACCCTACTGCTCACTGGATTTATTACCTCAGTAAACAGTTTCCTTATGAGTTTATGGTCTCGATCACTAGTTTCAAGTCTTCTTCAAAGCGGCATGATGTTCATTTTGTAAATTATGGTCCCATTTAGAGTAAAATAAATGATAAAGTAGGATATGCTTTAGGGCGTGGCTACCATGTGACTGACAAGCCACTGCCACAGCGATCACATTGGTTAGGTAACGTAACCATGTCGTAACCCCAGATTCAGAGTATAGCCGTAGCGTCGCTATTTCAACGTGTTTTTAGTTCATGAAGTTAACTGTAATATTTTGGTCACTTGAATAAGTCTTGTTCAGTGTTTGGTTGAACTAAAAGACCTTCTAAGGAGTTGGATGTTCAGTTTTATCTGCTAAGTACATTTTGTTTTAATGGTTTTAAGCCTGTTTTTCGCCAGTGAAAATTAGCATTAGTATTATCACTGTTAACCATAGACTGTAAATGCACCGTGCTAACCAAGCCAGCAGCTGGTGTTCGGGTCAGCTCCACCCTCTCTTCCAAATATGGTCACTTCTGGCTCCAAAAATCCAAGATGGCGACGGTCAAAATGCCAAACTCGAGGCTTCAAAAAGGGAGTCCACAAACCAACGGGTGACGTCATGGTGGCTACGTACATTATTTTTTCACAGTCTATGACAACGGCTCATTGGTCATAAGTGTTGCTGAAACAGTTTATTCATGCTGCATGGAAAAAGAAAACAACAGTTTTGTTTCTTGTAAGGACAGTTGCCAACAGCTGTTTTATGCTGATTTATGGTCTAACTGTTTTAAAGTGGCTCCACCTCCAGCAGCTACAACAGTAACGTGCATCAGAGGGACCAAACCACCACTTTTAGTTTCATACTTTTTACTACATTTTTCTCTCTCAGAACTGGTTCTTACGACGTGCTGTCTGATCATATATCCTGTACCGAATGATTGGTGATGAATACACATACCGTTACACCCCCAGTTAACTTACCATCCTATCTGTTAGGAAAAGAGGCTGAATGTTAGTTACAAAGTTGTAATTATCAACTATTGTGTGTATTCCACGGTAGTATAAACTATAGAGGCGTCTACGACATTCACTTTTGCCAGGAGATGCTCTCAGTTGTCTGTAGACGAGGGTGAATCAGGAAATGTTTCTTCTGTGATTGTTTGGGATAAAACTTCATAAAGGCATCATCTCTGTTGTTGTCCTCTGATATATATATATATAATGTGCCACCACATGGCAGAAATCAAAGGTGAGTCCTATATCGGTGCCCAATCTCCTTGACATTTAGGATGGATGAAATCTTAATTGCAGAGGCCGTTGCACGCTCACAAACGGGAATACCCCATGTCTGCTCAGGTTACTAGCAGAGCTTGACAAGATGGATTCCTTCACACTGAGGTTGCCGTGACTCACTGGACAGACAGGACACCATTTGTCGTGTCTGCCCAAGACAGGACAGGCAGAGCCAAGTCTGAGGTAGCTCCCGAGAGAGAGGGAACCCAACCCCACCACTACTACTACTTAATGCCAACTCAGCCCACATCCCCGTCTGTCTACAAGGGCACTGGGAGAGTGTCCTGCCAGGGGACTGGAATGCTGAAGTGTGAGCCAGTAGGGAGAGGGTGAGTTAATTGTGGAAAGAATCTCCCCAGTGATGTTCCCAACATGGCCAGCCACATGGTGGAGAGAGAGAATAGGGACGTGATAGGGAAGAAGAGAGGAAGAAGAAATGTAGACGGGGATGAAGACAACTCTGCTTTAGGGTTGGTCTTGGATTTGAAAAGTACAACGTTATTATCAGCGTCAGCCGTGGTTCAGGTTGATCAGTGCTATCTTGTCTATAAAAGCTGTTGTTGGACCATCTTAGTGTCCATCTGTACGGTCAAAAATGATGAAATTGGATTATTAATATCAGAATAGTTTCAATTTTAAAATGTGGGCTCCCCAAAGTCCATATCAGTGGTGTATGCTTCCAAGTAGCCCCAGTGGTGTTTCTGGTGTAACTGGTGGCTGTAAGAGGGCTTAACTGGTAGACTGCATAAGACTAATGCTGCTCTGGTTGTGTAAGTCAATAGTTAAGCTCATTCACAGCTGAGTATTGCAGTTGACCTGCTAGCTCAATAACTTTGTCCCTTGATCTGATGTTTTCTGCTCAGGATATGTGTGAATAAACTGTAGACTAACAGGAGTTCAGTGGCTTGAAATGACCAAGATTCACGTCAAACTTGACACAAATTCCGCCGGATTGTCGCTGTGTGTTAAAACTCATCCTGTGTGTCTGAAATCAAATCAAAAAGAGGCCAGAGGGGAATATAAACTAGCACCACAACACATGATTGATTGACAGAGATGACAAATAAAGCCAAGGCTTGGCTATTTAGCCTGCGAGGATAATGGATTCACTGATAATTAGAGCAATCTGAAGTGGACTTCATGATTCATCCAGCCACAGTCTGCTCCATTCATCTCTGCCCAGGCGCATCTTTGTAATTCAATCCTCCTCCATCCTGTTGATTTTGAAACAATAGCCAACATATTCTAGACGCTGGCTCATATCACTGTCCAAAAACATTATCCTCAGCGGGGCAGGATGCTAGATAGTAGCGTCTTTGTTGTCATGCCAGACAGTGTGGGTGTTGATGCAGTGCAGCAGTGGCCCAACGCGTGTGTCATTCTGAAGAGTTCATCAAACATTAATGCTAATTAGACCAGGCTGTGTCTATTAAGAAGCCAGTCTAACAAAACATTTTTCTTCAGTGTGTTGGGAAAACGCTGCACTGTTGTTTTCTGTCAGTGCACGTTGTTTGAACTGAGTGATGCTGTTTGCTTCATGTATATCTGTGTTCATACAGGGAAACACACCTAGAATGTATTAATATTATTATTAGTATTATTATTAGTATTAGTATTATTATTATTATTATTATTGTGGGCCTGTTGAGTGTGTAGGTGTGTTCAGTCCTTTGGCATTGAGACCAGCTGATATTGTCCAGTGTGGGTAATTCCTGCCAGCCTCCCGGCGAACGCTGTCGCCTGAGAAGTTTGACGGTCTGCTTATCTCATGCCTACCATGTATCCATCCTGTGTCGCCGTGTTTTCACAGAGCCTGCTTTGTTCCTTATTGGAGCGCTTCCCTCAGTGTGAAAAGGCTTTTAAGTAAACAGCCCCTGAATCTGGAAGCCCTTGCTAATAGAGGCTTTACCTAATCTGTTCTTAAGGCTGGCTATAGCTCTCTTCGCGGCCGTGCCTCGTAGGCCCGGGAGCACTTACTGTTTATTTATACCAAACTGGTCAATGCATGAAAGCTTGTCCTCATCACAGGGCAGCCAAACTGGAACTGTGTTCCAGCTTTTCTATTGGCAGGCTAAATAGGCCAAACTCACATCAGTTACCTGCATCCAGTCAGAAACAGCAGAGTAACATTTACTTTATCTCACTAGCAGCAATACATCTAACAGCATGTATATTTTCTATAAAGCTATGAAAACATCAGTATACAGTCGGTGTTCCTCAAGTCCTCAGTGAGAAATGCATCCGGCCACCGCATCACTGATTAGCAAATGCACCCACACTAAAAACTCATTAAGGCTTCTTTCATATTGCACTTTGATTTGCTCTGTGTGGGTGTGACAACATCCTCAGAAAGCCTCTCTCCCTCCCTGTTTCTTGTTCACTGCCGCTGGCACCGCTTATCACACGAGTAATGCTGATCTCCACTGATAAAGGTATTTATGTCCCATTCGATGTGCACTGACCTGTGGATGGCTTTGATGATATCAGGGCTCCAGAGTGTTTTCTCTGGTTTTAATGCTCACTTTCTTGGCTTTTTAAAGGCACTCATATTATTTTTGCTTTTTTCTGTATAGTGTAAGAGCAGACTTACAGACAGTGTTGAAAAACCTACTTGACAAGCTTTTTCACCACACTTAATTGGTACCATAATGTACTCCACTTTGTGGTTTGCCTGGCCTGTTATGAAGCAGAGCAGCTGGCCATGGATCACACTCTGCTATTGTTTTCAATAAGTGCAGCTTAGTCTGCAACTGTCTGCTGCCAATACTACAGTGATAATCTACGGATTAGACCACAAAATCTCTCAAGAATGAAACAAAAAAGATGTGAATAAATATCATTTGAAACCAAAAAATGACCTCAAAGACAAAACTTAGAATAAAACTATATTCTAGAAAGTTAGATTTGATGACAACATCCTCTTCTCTTCATCTTTCTTCTGGTTGGGATTTCACTTCTTTCAGTTTCTCAGTTTCAGTTCTGAAGGTTTTTGAGGGCTGCGTCCTCATTGGCTGTTTTTTTTTGGAGGGACAGCTCCGTGGTCACAAATTATTTCCCCCCACCAACTCTTAGCTTATTATTAGTAAATAAAAATAAACATATAGATTTGTTGGCCGCTGAATCTACACAGGTCATGTTTTTGTGTGATTCTGCAGAGGACGCCTCGGTCTGAAGTTTCATTTCAACATTTATTAATACTTGCAGTTATATTATTTGGTATAAATCACTGCATTACTGTTCTGTTTAGGTGATATGATTGATGATGCTTTTGTAAGCTGCAGTCTCACCGCTCTGTATGACGGGGATAACGTCTGCGGTCTCAGTTGTGTTTTGATCATGAAGCTCTCAGGTCTCAGCTTCAAAAGCATTGACCTTTTTGTGATGACGGTAAAAGGATTGTGTAGGTGGTGTGGAGCAGATTACTGAGGGAGGGGGGGTCAGACGAGGTGTCTATCTTACACGTCTCGTTGCACGGCAGTATGATGTAGGTGTTCCAGTAACTTCATCCTGGCTGAGTCGACGCAAATGTCACCTCTCATGATGATAACTTAAGCAAATGCAGTCTGAGACGCAGTATATTCCTCCTGCTCCACATTTCTATCTACTTCTATGTTGCTTGTATAAAAATTGGCATCTTTTCTTGCAGCCGTGCATGTTGACATTTCCAGTTTGACCAGGCTGTTTGCAGGTCGAGATGCTACTTGAACCTCTAAATGCTAACACAAACTCTCTGTCAGAGTTATAAACGTCTCTAACCTGTCCATTCTAATAGTTGATGTGTTGATTTTTTCCCAACAGCTGTGCCATACCCTCCACAACATAAGCTGACTATGAAAGAGCTATTTGAAGATGGCAAGCCTAATGCTGAGCTGCTCCGCAATCACCTCGTCAAGGAGGGCAGGGTGGAAGAGGAAGTGGCTCTAAGGATCATCAATGACGGGGCCAACATCCTCCGCCAAGAGAAGTGCATGCTGGAAGTGGAGGCGCCTATAACAGGTAGGCTGTCACATGTCCACCAAAAGACCGCAAGGGATGCTGGGATATTGTAGGCGGGTCTGCATTAACTGGAGGTCTTGGGTTCAAGTCTCTTCTAACATCGCTGAAGTGTCTTTGAGCAAAACACTGAATCACTAACAGTAACATAAACATCTGAAGTGTGCATGTACTGCACATCGTATAGTTGAATACTGACGTACTATACTTGTATTGATTAATACGATGGTTCACTAGAGAACCAGTTCACTTCTTCCATTACTACCCAGTTAAAAAGTGTAAAGACAGCATTAATAATAATAATAAAAAGTAAACAGTGCACCACCGTCGGCATTATTCCATTGCAGCAGCGTCTCTGTATGCCGGCAGCTGGTATAAACCCAGTTCTGTTCCAGATCCAAGAGCCTCGCAGGCTGTCAGAGTCCACATCTGCTCACTCTTAGCTGACCTCTGTATGACCTCAGATCCAATCAGCTCTGGCTTTTTCTCACGTATAGCAAACAGACTCAGCTCCTACAGTTTTGGTATTTTTCAGCTTCCCTCAACACATCAACAGTCATTTGGCTTTACAAACAGTCCTGTATGCATCCTAAGATGTCAGCAGTGGGTGTGTAGCTGTGTGGTGTAACAGAAGAGTCAATCTACTGAAAGAAGAAAAACTCAATATTAAACTGAAACGGCCGTGATTGGTGAACTGAAACAAGCACTTTCCTTCCACTCCTGCTTGTCAGTATAATTGATATTATTGCTTCTACTGCTATAATATTCCCAGTGAGGACGACACTGTTCATCAGGAACATCAGCAAACATCAGTAAAGAGGATATTTAATATCTATTGAAAAACACAGCACACAGTATTACTGTCTCTTATTTCAATATATTTCAAATATATCTGTGCTGTCTATATTTAACCTTGTGTTAGAACATTTATTAAATGGATATATAGTTTTGGCTAGTTGATCTTGAATTAAACTCAATATACAGCTTTGAATCTTCAGGTCTGTTGAATGTGGAGGCTTATTTCTTAATAAATAAGAAAATAAATAAATGATTAAATTAAGAGCAACAATATTATATATCCAGACTGAGTCACATGTTTAAAACAGAATGGGTATAAACCTTGTTATTTGGCAGTAACAGCTGTGTTTGTGTCTTCTGTCAGTGTGCGGTGATGTCCACGGGCAGTTCTTTGACCTGATGAAGCTGTTTGAAGTGGGGGGGTCGCCCAGCACCACGCGGTATCTCTTCCTCGGTGACTACGTAGATCGAGGATACTTCAGTATTGAGGTAAGTTGTTACTTTGTGTGAACTGTTTGGTGTTGAACAGTGTATTATTACAGCAGCGGATGGGTTTCTGTCCTCAGTCTCCAGGTTTCAACTAACCTCTCGTTGTGTTGTTGGCTTCTGATACTCTGCTGCATGTACATGAATGCTGTTGGTTGCAACTCTGATGAAAAGGAGTCAATGTAATGAAGACAAATGTAACCTTAACTGGATGGTTGTGTGTCACAAGACGGTGATGATGACGTTACAATACTTGAAATGTTAGTGGCGCTGCTTTGACCGAATGGCTTTTTGCTGTCTGAAATTCTATTTCAATGACGGCTCCAAAGGGCACAGTTTAAAAATAAGATGAGAGCTTTGGAACAGAGAGCCACAGTCTAGCTGAACAAAGTGGACTCCAGTGGATCCACTGGTGACCCAGTTTCATGGCTACAAAGGTACCAAAAGCTCTGAAAACACTCCTGCAGCATTATCCTCTCCTCTCCCGTCCATCTGTGTTTCTATATTCCAAACAATCAGACTTCCGCAATGTTTTGTGTACGTTAGTATTATTTTAATTGTCAAACATTAGTTTTAGCAAAACAAGAGATCAGCTTGTCAAAATGAAAAATCTAGTCTCTATAAGTTATTGAACTTTGATGACTTTGTCAGCATCATCACTGACAAGACGTTATCAGACAGATAACATGAGACAGTCACGGATCTAGACGAGTAAAAATGGAGTTCCATGTGGGAGGAGTGCGAATCCCAAGACTCACAGCGAGATACAGTATTAACAGCATATGACTCACCATCAGTATCATTCAGTTGTTCCTGTAATACATCAAAGCTCTCACTGTGAAGCTACAGGCTTCACTGTGATCAGGTACACTGGCATCAAGTCTTGTGAGAGAGGGAAATGTGTTCTCTGTTTCCTTCAGGTGTGACTGTTGCAACAGGCAGGTGTGTTTTATTGTCCACCTGTATTATTTTCACTAGTTTGTTATTTGAAGACATGTTTTGTAGGGATGATGTGGAGTTTTGACCAGCCTGAGGGGGTTTTTGATGGCCCAGCTTGGTACATTCAGGTGGGGACTGATAGACTGACTGTGTCCACTGAAGACCTCAAAACAGAACACTGGGATTGTTTCTCATTTATTGAAGTAGAAAAAATGAACGAGAAATGCTTTGACCTCTTCTCCACTTGAAGATAAGTTCAGCTTCTCTGGTCCCGTTTACACCTGCTATTAACATCCGTCTCAGGTGATCCCATCACAAGCGGACAGCTCTAAATACAGGTCGGATTGAGATCCGATCACTCAGACCACATTCGGAGGTGGTCATTCATTTAGCAGTGTAAACGCAATGCATCCTGGGCCACATTGAAGGACGCCTACTCAACTGACTTCCTCTATTTTCCGGCAGATTAGACACAGGAGCCTCCGTCCAAAGCTGGTCAACTGGTTTGATAACAGGATAAACACATCATTTTGTTTTTCATGTGAATTAAAAACATAATTGTCCTCTGGTTTTTTCCTGTTTTTCTCTTCAAATCCACAATTAGAATAGAAATTAAACCATTGACTTTTCGCTTGTCTGTCTAAAAATATATTTCAGAAGCTAAACGTTGCTGGATAGTTTCCGCTGTCCTGTCAAGTTGATGACTACAGTTTTTAGTTTTGCTGCTAAACATAATGAGCTCAGTATTTATGAGGAGGACGCTGCTTTACTCCAAACAGTAAGAACCTGGACTGTGTGTAACAGCTGAAGAAGAACACAGAACATCAACTAACATTAGATCCTGTCAGCGTGTCAGAGATTTAAATAATCAATGAGGAGATCACTGCATATAACTCTCTCTCTCTCTCTTTCTCCATTCTGACGTGGAATATTTCTATATGAATATTTATCCTGTTATCAAACAAGTTGAACAGCTGTGGACGGAGCGGACCCCGGTCCGGTCCTCCCACCGGTTAATAACAGCAAATTTGGTCTTTGAAAACGGAAATGATGTCCGTGTTTATTTGCATATAGAGCGGGAAAGTGAGATCAGGACGCATGTGGAGACGCATGCCGTTGGGGGGGGGCTATATTCAAAACACCCCCGTTGTTTTCACAACTTTGAACTCGCCCAAGCTGATGGAGCCTGCTGGGTCTGACTGTACTCAACGTTTACTCAACGTTTACTCAACGTTTACTGAATCTGTGTTTCTCCATAATGACACAACCAGAACTCCCGCCAGGCCAAAAAAATATTTTTTAATATTTGACAGCGTTTGGGAGTCTCTGAGCAGCGCTGTTCCGGTACGTGAGTCAACCTCTGCGTCGTTGCCTGGGAAACCACTGGTCGCGCGGCTCCGTTAAGGAGCATGTTTGCGTAGCGAGCGGGAAAGAGCGAGGGACAGAGAAATGACGGTGGATGCGTGCGGAGCAGAGGAAAAGGTTAGTAGTGAGTTGTCAATGCAGTACAGACTACAGTGTGTCAGTTAATAAATGCTAAAAAAGTCACGTCTGTTGTTTCTCTAAATGCTGGAAAAGTAAAGGAGGTTAGCTCCAAAGTTAGCAACAACGGGCTAGCATAACCTGAAGACGCTAAACAGAGAAATACAGAACAGAACCGACTACAGCCGGACTCCTCCACTCACTGATGGTGAAGCACAGCTGTTGTGCATCTTGCTGTCAACACTGTCAGAAGTAACATGGAGGAACTCATACAGTACTGTATGTTTACATTATATGCAGTCATGTGACTATCCTAAAATAATGAAAAATAAGGCAGCCTGGAGGGACATATCATTTAACCTGTGAATATCCTGGTTGGGGTATATAAAATGTCAAAAAATTGTGAAAAATATCCATCACTTGGACATACAGTTTACTATCATATAAAACAGATAAAATGAGGAGTTTGACATTCTTAAACGATGAACTGATCATCAAAACAATATTTGTTTCAGCTTTACAAGGAAGAACAAGGTACATTCACACTGATGCTGGTCTGTTATGTTTTTCCTGGCAGACATAATGATGATTGTCAGGATGAAATGTGGGTCATTCTTCCTACATATCACATGAAGCAGCTTTGACAGCTTCGGATTCTTCGCTGTTTGCTCTCACTGGCAGGGCTGAAAATTCACTTCAGCAACACATAAGACAGATATAGGAAAATGGAAATCAGGATGTGGTTGCCTAGGTAACATAAAGAGTCACGGTAGCCTCTTGAGGTAGCGTATTACCTTTGCAGGCCAGCAATTTGCCAAAGTCTAAATTCAGTGCATGTGAGCAATCCATTTCATTCTTTAAGCTCTTCTTTATCTTCTTTGATCCAAAAGAGTGTTTCTATGAATGAACTCCTCCTTGTCCCCTGCACATGCGAGGGACAGGCTGAAGAGTGTGTGTGCATGTATCTACATATGTGTGTGTGTGTGTGTGTGTGTGTCTGGGCTTGAAGTGAAGGTAATCAGTGTTCACACAAAGCTTTGTGCCATTTCCTTTTGTCTACCTCTCCCACTCCGTGCTCAAACACAGAGTGGCAAGCTAAAAGAGAGCAGAGGGCTCTCATTAAAACCCATGTCAGCTTCCAGCCACTCCAAGCCGCGTCCCTTTCTCCGCCTCCAGCCCCCCTACATTTACCTCCACTTCATTGTTCACTGTTCCTCCCAACAATGGAAGTGAGAAAGACAAAGTCCTGGCTCCCCCACTCCTTTAAAAACAAAAAAAATAAATTATGTCAGTTACGTGCATACAAACCCGCCGGCTCTGGTTCCAGCGAGTTAATAGCAGGCCGTGGTTGGTGCGTGTTAAGAGAGGGCTGAGAGTGGCAAGTGGCAGCTATCGTGCAGCGCCTTGTCATCTGGATTGTAAATTATGGTCCGCTATTTATGAAGATGAAACAAGCACACCACAGTTACTTCACCTGTGAGCAGATTTCCATATGACAGGAATTCATTTAGTTTCATCATAATAATCACATGCCGACTGTCGCTGCAGTATGAAACACAACCGGCAGGTATGCCAACTAGTCTGGATACAAATAAAACAGATATTCAGTTTACTCTGATATTTGCATTTGAGAATCTGGAACCAGAACGAAAAATAGTTTCTGATTATTTTTCTGTCGATCAGTTAATCAAGTCAGTGGACTAATTGTTGAAGCGCTGCATGTAACCTCAATCAACTGTTGTTCTTCTGCAACAGTGTGCACAGTGCAGCCCTAAAATGACACGTACAGATACCAGAGAGTCTTGGTGGACCAATCAGTCCAGCAACATCTTTGTGAAAAGATGAATCAGTCTCTTGCTCTTCGTTAGGTTTGCTGCTGGAATGTGTGTGTGGAGCAGGTTCATACAGCTTAACCACAACTCATAAGTCCATTTTTCCTCCATCTTCAAAGTTTTGACTTTGATTGGCTACATTCTGCCTTTTATACGCTGAGATAAAAGGTTGTGCATGTACATGTTGTGCATGACAAGACAAAAGCATCCGCTCATCTCTGACTTTTCCTTCTCCTCCCCTCTTCCCTCATTCTCTCCCTCGCTGTCTGTCCTCCCAGTGTGTTCTCTACCTCTGGTCGCTCAAGATCAACCACCCCACCACACTCTTCCTCCTGCGAGGGAACCACGAGTGCCGGCACCCTCACAGAGTACTTTCACCTTCAAACAGGAATGTAAGTGCAGTGCTTCTCTCAGCTGTATGAAGGCCGGTCTAATGTGTGTGTATCAATCAGGTTTCCCATTTCAAACCAAGCTAGCATGTTACTCACAGTAGAAGTGCAGGGTTGCTCTGCAAGTCACTTTTGCAGGTTCATTGATTGTTCTGCTTTCACGTCAGAGTCTCAAATGAGGCATTAAAAACATGTAATTATGGGAAATATTGGTGATGCACATTGAGCTCTTGCAGGTAACTGTGAGGTGACTGACTGTGTCAGTGAGGTTAGGAAGTCCCGTCAGATGTTACAGTTCATCAGCATCACAGACTCTGCTTTCACCTTTTCATGTTGAAGACAATGAACTGCTGGAGCGAGCAGCCGGGCGTGCTGTAGCCATGCTTTTCACACACACACACACACTCACACACACACTCACACACACTCACACTCACTCACACTCACTCACTCACTCACACACACACACACACACACAGACACACTCACACACACACGAATACACACAGGAGTGTGTGAGTGAGTGTGTGTGTGTGTGTGTGAGAAGCAGGTGTGCAGGCATTAGTATGCAAACTCAGAAACAAAGACACTTTGGCAGACAGCAAAGACAACCTTGCCAGCTGCAAATAGATTTCACTCACTACACCCCCCCCCCCCCCCCCCCCCCCCCCCCCCCCCCCCACACACACACACACACACACACACACACACACACACACACACACACATACCACCTCATCTGCACACACACACACTGTACCATTACACACTGTACCAGCCTTTAGTGGTTTCGATGGTGGCGGTTGACAGGGGCAGGGTGTCATATTTTTTATGTCATGAAAGCAGTCAGGAGTATGTGTGAACTAAATAGGCAGATAAAGTCATAGTGGTAGGAATAATAAATGATATTGGATCATATCATCCCATGAATACGACTCGTCAGAATACGTGTGTTCACTAACAGACGTGTCACCTCACTCCAAACATTTTAATTAGAGTCCAAACTGTTGCATCAGTGATGTTACAGGCAAAGTGTTCACTCCTGTTTGATGGAGGTTTTCTTTTGTAATGTTTCACACAATAAACCTGAAGTTGCTGAGTCATGTTGATATTACATCACAAATGATATATCTTAAAATGACCATTTATATGAACTTCTAATAAACGGTTTATAACACACTATAGTGCAGTTATAATCATATACATGTTTATTAATGTACAGTATTTATCAACAATTATAACTTCTCCCATGAAGACATTTTGTATTGTTACAACTATTTTATTGTATTATCATTCATTTTATCACACTTACATCTGCTTACATTACAGTATATTATAAACTGTATTTAACTGTTAATATAAAGCTCATAATGCTCGAAGTGTTACTGACTGTAGATATTATTTTGCTGTTGGTGACGTCTGGATCACAAACGTTGGGATGAAATCACTCAGTCAGCACGTTTTCACGCTGTGCTGTCCTATAAGGAGCTGACTTCCTCCCGCCCTAATCTGACCTTCGCTGCCGGCGACGCAGCCTAACCGCTGACCACGATAACCACTGAATCAGCACTTTCAACTGAAACTTATCAATCTGTGTATTTCTATTGTGAGGCAGTTGGTTTCAACACACTTTTCTACATCAAGATACATTCATTGATAGCAGCAGCACGACTGTTTCATCATGACATCACGACTGATTCATCATGACATCACGACTGATTCATCATGACATCACCACTGTTTCATCGTGACATCACCACTGTTTCATCGTGACATCACCACTATTTCATCGTGACATCACGACTGTTTCATCATGACATCACGACTGTTTCATCGTGACATCACGACTATTTCATCGTGACATCACGACTATTTCATCGTGACATCACGACTGATTCATCGTGACATCACGACTATTTCATCGAGACATCACGACTGTTTCATCGTGACATCACGACTGTTTCATCGTGACATCACGACTGATTCTTTGTGACATCACGACTCTTTCATCGTGACATCACGACTGTTTCATCGTGACATCACGACTCTTTCATCGTGACATCACGACTGATTCTTTGTGACATCACGACTGTTTCATCGTGACATCACGACTGATTCATCGTGACATCACGACTGATTCATCGTGACATCGCGACTGTTTCATCGTGACATCACGACTGTTTCATCATGACATCGACTGTTTCTTCCAGATTATTGTGAACTGAGTTCGTCTATTAGTGATGGCAGTGTGTGTTTGTGTCCCCGTGTGTGTGCTGCAGGTAAAATTAAATACTCTGAGCGGGTGTATGACTCGTGTATGGAGGCCTTTGACTGCCTGCCCCTCGCCGCGCTGCTCAACCAACAGTTCCTGTGTGTACACGGCGGACTCTCACCAGAAATCAACTGCCTAGATGACATAAGGAAAGTAAGTGATCGGCCGGTGGCACAGGAAGTTGCGCTAACATTTGGAAACAGTTTACTTCACTTTAAACTGTAGATTTTATTTATTTGTTTGTGTGTTGTGTGCTCAACAGTTAGACCGGTTTAAAGAGCCTCCAGCGTTCGGGCCTATGTGTGACCTGATCTGGGCGGATCCTGGTGAGGACTACGGCAGTGAAAAGACAACTGAACACTTCAACCATAACTCCGTCAGAGGCTGCTCCTACTTTTTCAGGTATTCATCACGCCTGCTTTACCTTCGTTTAACACTACAGGACTTTATTCTAATAGAAACTATTTATTTATTTATAATTCATTAATAGAAACAGTTTTTGTCAGAATGTGGACTGCTTCGTAGGTTAATGGATACCGCTAGTCACTGTTTTTGTAGGTCAAACATCTTATTGAGGTACTTTTTTTAAAAAAAAAAACCTCAAAACAGGTTGACAGATAAAAACAGCTGGTTCAAATAAGGTTAACACATTAAAAATAACTTTTTCAAAAATAGGTTAACAGATAAAAACAGCTTGTTCTGAATATGTGAAATGAAAATGGGATCAAAAATGGTCAACAGCACACCGAAGTAGCATCTACAGCAGGTCGGCAGATACAAACTGCTCATTCAGAACAAGCATTTCAACATGGTGATGATATGTTTCTACTCCTCTCTTTATAAAAGTTGCACAGTATGTGGCAGAGACGACACTAACATTAATAAAAGTAAACCTGTGGAAAACAGACATGTTTTTCCTTTCTTCCTCCCTAGAATAAAGAATATATTTAATTATTGTGTTACTGTTGACTAATTGATACCAGAACAAGTTAATATACTCTCTGGTTACCCTCTAGGGTTAGGGTTAGGGTCCGTGCTCTGGTCCGTGCTCTGGTCCGTGCTCCGGTCCGTGCACCGGTCCGTGCTCCGGTCCGTGCTCCGGTCCGTGCTCCGGTCCGTGCACCGGTCCGTGCACCGGTCCGTGCTCCGGTCCGTGCACCGGTCCGTGCTCCGGTCCGTGCTCTGGAGTCACACTGCTGTCTGCAGCCCTCGTGCTCACACAGGAGTGGAGATAAAGGTTTCAAGTGGTGTCCCCTAATCTGCAGTCCAGACTCCACATTGGCGGCTGAAATTCTATTATCAGAACAATAACAGTAATTTAATTGACTGATATATTGGCCAATAATATACAAGTTCAACCCTGCTTGACTTTTATCTGTTGTCCTACACTGGTTTAAATGGTCTGGTGTTGATGGAATGAACTGGAGATGACCCACATGTTGTTTTGGGAGCATGAATAAGTGGAGTGGGGAAAGAAGGAGGGCTGGTAGCTGCATGTCGTTCAGCTGCTCTGCCCTCTCGCCTTCTTCTTCTGGAGAGGCAGAGAGCCCATAAATACCAGAGCATCTTTAAACCCCTCACTAAACATGCCAGAGGGCACGACATGCTGAAAATAAACACACAAATATTTCCACAAGTCAACAACAGTCAGTGAATCGGTGGCTACTCTCTTGTTAAAGGGTTGAAGTTGTAATAACAGGCCTGTCTGCTTCTCTTTCTCTGCAGTTACTCAGCAGTCTGTGACTTTTTGGTAAATAATAACTTGCTGTCAGTAATAAGAGCCCATGAAGCACAGGATGCAGGGTGAGTAGGCTCACTGTGTTCTGATCCATTTCCAGCATGTTATACTATTAGATGTGTCTAATGAGTCGTCTTCTTTGTGGCCTAACAGGTATCGGATGTACAGAAAAAGCCAGACGACAGGCTTCCCTTCATTAATCACAATCTTCTCAGCTCCAAATTACTTAGATGTCTACAACAACAAAGGTTTCTCTCTCTCTTCATCTTTGTTAGTTCTGATTTTCTGGCTCAGTATCGATGCTTTAACTTCATCCATCTCTTCTGCTCTGTGAATCCCAGCTGCTGTATTAAAATATGAGAACAATGTGATGAACATCCGACAGTTCAACTGCTCCCCCCACCCTTACTGGTTGCCCAACTTTATGGATGTCTTCACATGGTCTTTGCCTTTTGTTGGAGAGAAAGGTATGTTGTTATCGACTTTCTGGAGGCTGACCCAGAAACTCTGTTAAATCATGTAATAGGAGTGAATTTAGGGGCTTTCAGTCTGCAGCTACAGCTCAACACAGCTGCTAGAATAAAGATGAACACATCACACGAAACATTAAATGGTAAAATCATGTCTGTTTGTTTGCAGGTGTCTTTTTTACTACATTTGAAAAGTGTGCCAATGTGCACATCCGACACAGAAAACGATGTCAGCCAAACACTAATTCACATCATCAAGCAAAGTGTTTATTTGTTACTGTTGGTTTTGACGTTTGTGGGACTTTCCTCTGTTGGTTTTATAGCTGCCCATCACACCTCAAGAAATAAGAGAGTTAATATCTGTAGATGACAGTAAGACCTGACGGAGGGATTCTGCTCTAGATTAAAATAAAAATCCAAAGAGAAGTCAGTCATTGTCACACAAAACTGTCACCAGACTAAACTGTCAGTTGTTCTCTCCTCCACAGTGACGGAGATGTTGGTGAACGTACTGAACATTTGCTCTGATGATGAGCTCATGTCAGAGGGAGACGACCTGTATGAAGGTAAGGTTGAAGCAGAGGATGTCAGCTGATGCTGTTGTCAGATAATCCCGTCAGTCTGGTGAACGTGGTGCATTTTGTCAGGTGAACAGTGATGGAAGGTTTTCAGGGAGAGTCTGAATGTACCATGATGATCCAAATACTGGTTCACATTTGTGAAAATTTAAAGATTTTACATTTTGAATTGCAAATGAGTCCCGGCACTCACTTAATGACACAGAGAGCCGGGAGGCATCTGTAAGAGCTTCATCACAGTTCTGTCTCACATGTCTGATGATGATGATGATGGAGTTCTGCTACGCTTTGAAACACACCATTAAACCCTCCATTTATCCCTCACATGCATCATCTCCTCTTTGTTTTCTTATATCACATCCAGCTGTAGTAGACTACTGACAGTGGTGTTCTGGTTTCAGGTGGCACCTCAGCGATGCGTAAGGAAGTCATCCGGAACAAGATTCGCGCTGTGGGGAAAATGGCCCGAGTCTTCTCAGTCCTCAGGTGTGATTGGCTGCGTCCTTAATGCTTCCCCTGTCTCATCAGAAAACTTCTTTACATGTATATGGGGTCACTGTGGGGCCAGGAGGAGTCAGATGAGTGCACAATGAAGTTGTGTTTGAAAATTGCCCTGCAAGTGTTAATGAGCTGGCACAAGATGAGTCACGATGCGCCGAGACTGTATAATGACATTAGACATGATTCCAGATTAATGCTGCTGCTGGTAGCAGGAAGTAGAGCAGCCTGTCTATGTGGGTCAGTGGCTTAAAAAAAAAAAAAAAAATCCAAATGTTAATTTATAACAGAAGTAGTCATAAATTCTTGACAGGTTGGACTCAGTGTTTTTGTGCAGGATGAAAATCATCATGTATATTTTGAAATACATTTTAAAAACCAATTGTTCACCCAGAGAAAAAAATATGAATATACAATAAAAATGCAGACGTGTACGTATAAAAGCATGCTGACACTTGAACCTGATGTGTAGAACGGACGGACTGGTCAATGAGCCGCTTTATGAACCAGGTGGACTGGAGGCAGGTAGAGCTGACAGTCCGTCGCTCCGTGCAGCAGACGTCTAGTGATGACCGAACATATGAACGGCTTTGTAACCACCTGGTGTAACCACCGAGCTGCTTGTTGAAATGTCATCCAAGTGTGTCTGTGTGTTTTGTTTGTGGACCAGGGAGGAAAGTGAGAGCGTGTTAACACTCAAAGGCCTGACCCCAACTGGAACTCTTCCTGTGGGAGTGCTGTCAGGCGGGAAGCAGACCTTAGAGAACGGTAAGTGTGTTTTATCCTCAGTAACACTGTTCTGTGATTCTTCCTCGCTAGCTGCCATTTAGCAAGACCCGAAACCCCCTCAGGACATCTCCTCACCCTGCGAATATTTGTAGTGAGAAAAGAGGTGGTGTTACGTGATCTATTGCTCCTACGAGTACATCGATACAGAGAAGACGAGACACGAGGGAATCTTCTTTTTATAATGAAAGATACATGAATACAGATACAGTCTTTACATTAAACCATCCCCTTTTATGAAGTGATGGACATATGGAAACTGTTCTTCCTTCACTGGCAGAGGTGTTCAGGTGAATGGAACTATATTTTCTTACTCTTGCAAATAGCTCGCCAATCTCTATTAAACAGTGTTATTTCCCTTCCAGTGCACCTGTAGTAGTGTTTGATAGCAGAGGATTTTCATATCTTTGACAGTCCTTCAGTCAACGAGCAAATCCTCCTTTCATGACTCAGCGTTCTTCACAATGTTCATAACTGATGCAGAGAAAACTCCATTACAGAAGAAGTTTCATCACTGACCACATTCCAGTGTTTCCTGGTGCACTGATCCATCAACACTTCACCACCGTCCCACCACCTTGGTACAGGACAGAAGAGTTGATGAAGCAGCTTGATTAGATACCATTAAAGTAATTGCAACACTGCACATGTGACTTGTGCATTAATATAATATCACTAGCTCCATCAATCTGTATATCCTGGTGTCCAGTTCAGGAGACTGGTTTTCCTGCCCTGCCAGTCTCTTTGAAGGGTTCTAGATCAATGCCAGCACAGGAGGCAGCGGCTGGGCTTTGACTGGAGCCCCCCCCCCTCTATGCTGGCCTGTCGGGGAGGTCTCCTATGAAAGTGGCCAGTACTGACCCTTTGATCTAAAGGTCAGCGCCTCGCCGCGCCCACCAGAGGACATGCCGGGAGTCCCGCTTCGCCACGCTGGAGGCTTACAGAAGTTGCAGAGGAATAGAAGGAGAAACCACATGTTGTGACCTTTAGGAGAATGTCATTGTCCATGTCCACTCCCTCAGCCACAGCCACAGACAAAGGGAGGGCGACTGATTGTGTATTTTTGTCCGTTCTTCTTAATTCTACTCTTTGTTTTTCCAACCCTGGCTGTAGTTTTTGAAGTTACTGTACAGTTGCTGACATTTTGGGCATGCTGCTCACTGATCTTTGAATGCCGGCTCCCTCTGAGAGTATCACGAAATGAGAGGAAACGCCCGACCCATGTATCACATATAAAGTTGGAAGACCTGATGACATCATCAGGGTTATCTACCGTTCACCTCGCGATCATCACGAGGAAAGATAAAATAACTGCCGCCTTGATGACAATCCTGTCTCTGAGTAGCAGTCAAACTCACAGATCTGTCGCTCTCTGGATTGTATTTCATGTTGATGAGTTCTCAAATGTCAAACATCTGATTTAGAGGAGAAATAATCATGTAAAGTTCACCACTGAGTATTTTTTTTGTAAATATGTTTCTATCTATTGTGAGTTAATGAGCAGTGTGTGTGTGTTTATACGTCTGAATGAACATCTTTATGTACAGACGCATCGTCCCGCCTGCTCATGGTTGCACATCTCGGCCGGTCTTAGACTCTTAGCGCTCAGCCAAATCCCCCCTCAGCTCTCCACACCTAAGTCCTCGTGACCCTTTAACACCAGCAGCATCTTAAATCTCCAGCAGGCTCTCTCTAACCTTCCCGCCCACTCACTAACATGTTCTGATGATGTTTTTACAGCTGCTGTGAATTTTGCATAAATAATGACTGTACCATCTGTTTCCTCTGTTTATCACAACATGTGATGTGACTGTTGTATTTGCTGTCTCTTTATTGAACATAGCTACCATTGAGGCAGCTAAAGCACAAGGTACGCATGGCTGTGTGTTCTGTGTGTACTTCGCCCCACTCTTAAGATGTCTATTTATTTTCTTGGTTTTATTGTTTTGTAGTGTCCCCACTGTGTTAATATCACGGATTATTGTATTAGTCTTTATCACTTTATTGCTGGTTGCTCTTGCATTATCGGTGTCTGTTGTTTACGGGCTGGCAGTTAAGCAATAAAAGAAAAAGAAATAAGATCTTAAAAGATAAACATGAAGCTTGTGTAAGAATAAAACGAGCACAAGATTTGCTGTAAATTGGTGAAATTTTATGAAAGACAGTATAAAAATGTGTTTTAAACTAAATTAATTTCAGCAGCTTGGTAGTGTACATCAGACAATGGGCTGGTTATGGTCTGATATATATCAGGTTCAGGACTTGTCAGCTCCCGGCTGTGGTCACATGGGCTTTTCTTGCCAAGTGTGGCTCCCCACACAGAGAAAAGCCTGCTAAGACCTGGTTAAGTTAAGACCGGGGACATCCCTCGCTGGGATATTTTCAGAAGCTAATCCTGTTACACGGTTGGCTGTTGCTGCACTGTCGGCCCCTCCTGCTCGATACAAACACACTAAACTGAATCATTCAATTGAGATTCATTCATTTCATTAATGAATTCATTAAAACAGTGGTCCCCAACCTTTTTTGTCAAACGCACCCCCACATCAGATGAGCTCGAGTACCCTTCATAGATCCCACCTGCCATCTTCCACATTTATTCATGTTCAGGCCTCACAAAAGTGTTTGAATTCCAGATGTTCAGGTTGCTTTTGTCAATTTAGCATTAATGCTAATACCACTTGAGTCGCAAGAGCCTTGTATTAAATATTTTTATCTATGTCTCAACTGTTTATCCATTACTTTCAGCTGTTTAGCCATCACTTTAAGCTAATCCTTTCAACTGTTTATCCGTTACCTTTAGCTAATTATTTTAGCTGTTTATGCCATTATTAACCCTACATATATATCCATATATTATTATCCAGACATTATAGTTTATCCAGTGCTTACAGCTAATTATTCAAACTAGTTAGCAATTATTTTTAGCTAAATATCTCATGTTTAATTTAACTAATTCAACTGTTTATCCATTACATTAAGCTAATTATTTCAAGTGTTTAATGATTACTTTTAGCTATTTTAACTGTTTGTTCATTACTTTTATATAATTATTTCAAATGTTTATCCATTACTTTTGACTAATTATTTTAAATGTTCACTCACCTTTAGCTCATTCTTTTAGCTAACTGTTTCAGATGTTTCTCCGTTATGTTTAGCTAACAGTTTTATCTAAATATTTAAACTATCTGCTACTTTCAGCTAACTATATCAACGTCTCTGCTCACTTTCTAGCTAGTTTTCTATCACTTTCAATCATAAATGCAGCTTTAAGGTGTTCTAACTGCACAGTCAGCGTAGCCAGTAGCTTACTGGTTATTGGGACAGTAAATGTACTAAAGCATCACACCAATTTTAAATGATTTAATTATCTAAAAACTTTCTTTGATCAATTCATAATTTCTACTGTATGTACTCTGGTTGGGAATCACTGATTTAAAGTTTGGCACAAGTGCTTCATTGTCCCAGATATGTGGTTGTGCAAGAGTAACCTTGAGGAAGCTGTTAGTGTTGCAGTAAATCCACCTATTAAACCTTCACCTCAGAGTCTTCATCTCCTGTTTAACCTGATAACTTAAATGACTCATGTCTGAACAAGTTTGCTTTTCATTTGCACACGTTTTCTGTCTGGTTTCCTCGGCTGTTTCGGGACGTTACCGTAAGTCTACAACAGTGTGAGGTGTTTTATTGTAGCAGTCATTGTTTACCTGTGCATGTGTTGTATTCACTGGTCGTCCGTACTGTGCTCGGCTAATACCGTGTTTTGTGCTTATTAAATAAAATTCCACAAGGAATCCAGTTTGATTGAGGCTCATGCAAAAGCTAAAGAACATAGTTTACAGCAACAGAAGGAGGGATGTTAGCTGAGTGTAATTTTCCCTTCTGTCCTTCAGCCATTCAAGGCTTCTCTCCCACGAGGAAGATTCGTAACTTCGAGGAGGCGCGCGGCCTGGACAGGATAAACGAGAGGATGCCGCCTCGCAAAGACGGCCAGCAGCCAGACGGCACCACGGTCAACACCAACACCCCCAACAAGAACGGCACTGATGGATAGGCGACAGAAACAGCACCCTGTCATCTTCACATAACCCACACTCCCCTGACTCATACCCCCCCCCCCCCCCCCCCCCCCCGACCTTTCTGTCTCTCTCTCTCTGCCTGTCCATCTTCTGCTCGCCCACAGTTGGGCGGGAAAGGAAGTGGACACATTGTTAGATAAAAACAAAAGGAGGCCACAGCGCTGGGAAAACACTTCCAGCTGCTGAAAAAAGACAAAACGTATGATGTGATTATCTGGGGAAAAATCATATCTTATTTATTAAAGGAATTATATTAGATATATTGTGTAATAGCAACAAATCATTGAATGAAGACATTTTGCAGTTGTTCAAATGTATACTGTACACTGAAGTCCTAACTTATACATGTCAAAGTTATTAAAAAAAAAAAAGGAGAATTTTTTAAATTTGAGTTGATACAAATAGATGAAGCCCTTGTTATCCAGGAGTTTTAGTCACTTTAAGTTTTTTTTAAATTGTTGTTCTCCATGTGTTTGCTAAGGGAAAAACTGAAGTACAAATATCGTAGAAACACCTCATTTGGATCTTGCAAGATATCAGGTGAGGTTCTACATACAGTGCAGTGTTTGCTTATATATGTGTGTCAGTTGAAAGATAAATTATATATATATATTGAAAGGTGAAAAAAGAATAAGGGAATTAAATTATATCAGACCAATGATTGCAAATTAATATTTTATACCTTAAGCAGAAATTTAATGAAGACTTTATAGTCTTATTTATAAATTTTCCACAAAACTTTGATGAACCCCAAAGATGCTCGATGGATATTTCTTCAGTATTTTGTTCACTTTCAGAGTAACAACTACAATAATTATAATAATAATAATAACTCTTCCTGTATTATAATTTGTGAGTGAAACGGTTAAAATGAAGGATTTATGCTTTGTGTGCAATGATAGTTGCTGTCATACCTGTCTGGTATGACTTGTGTTCACTTGATGGCAGCTAGGATGTTATTGCTCCGCTAAACCAAAAAAAAAGGGATATAGAATACAGCGTGTACTACGACCAGAACCATCAATACTCCCACATCCTGGTGGGAAGCACTGAAGTTGAGCTGACCTCTCTGGGGTTGTGCATGAAGATTACATCATGACAAACCAACTGACACAAAACTACGAAAGACGAACGTTCTCTCTGCGGTTATCCGTATGGACAAGAGAGGACATATTTCCTTACAAAGCAGAGGAACTGCTGGCTTTACTGTCCTCAAAACAGACTGATGTTCATCATTGCTTGGGAGTTTTTAGTATATTTAACAGAATTATGGCGGTTTTATTGTCAAACACTAAAAAAAAAACAAAAAAAAAAAAAACAGGTGTGCTTTCGGGGCTTTACTTTGTTTCTTTACTAAAGCTGTATCAGTGTCTCCATCTACTGTTGGTTATACAGTATGCAGATGATGTTGAATTGTGATGTGATCAAATAAGGGAAACATTTAACATTCAGTTAAATGACAGAATGGACAGAGTCATTTCGTTCGGCAGGGATGATACTATAAAAGGTACCGCCACCACACTAACAGCTGTTTATCAAGGCCTAACAGTACTGTAATCATCTCAACCATGGCTGACTCATATATACAGGATATTATTTTTACAACTCATGCTCATACCAGGATGGGGACCCTCCTCTTCCCAGGCACCTCCCAACCTTTTAAAACCTGCTTTTTCTAGAACAACTTAACTGGTGCTTTGACACACCCGACTGTAAATCTGTTGTCCTCTTGTCACGGAGGAAAGGAGGGGGAAATAAGCTTTAAGATTTGCTATTCTCTTGTGAATTTGCTTTTTTTTTTTTTTTTTTTTTTAATTAAAAATGAGGTGTTTGTGCTCATGTGCCATGCCACCTTGGCCACACATGAAGATCTGAATGTGTGTGTGTGTGTGGATGGTAAAAGGCGTCAAGCCAGGAGACTTTCAAACACACATGATTACAATTCAAATGTTATTAATATTAATCTTAATATCCCTAAAATTTCCCAAATATTGCTGTTTGCTGGTATGTTCAGTAGACTTCGGGAAAGCTTCCTAAATATTTTGGTTTACATTCATGACATGTTTTAAAATTTGTTTTAAAGGTGAGGCATTATTGGGTGAGCCATACGGTATACTGACCTCCTGTTAGGTCTGATACATATCTCACAGAATGTAAAAAAATATTGTTCATCAAGAATCTTATAATATCTGTAAAAAAAAAAAAAAAAAAAAAAAAACAACAACAAAAAACTGTACCGTACTTGTCATGCGAGGCCATGAAATCTTTTACGTAGATGTATCACTTGAAAGAAAAGAATAAAATTCAAATGCAGTGTTTTATTTGACTGGTCTTGGTTGTTGGTTCTTCTTATTTCACTTAAAGCAATGTCAGTTTTACAGTTACATGTTTTTCAGCTTTCCACAACTCTTCACCACCACCCAATCCCAAGAAAAAGACAATGCAGCTTCAAAATAAGATAAATGTCTTTGTTCCCAAATGCGCCAATAAGAGTTTGACAGTTTTTGCACACAATGTCTTTGTGCATTGTTCGTATAAAATATTTATTTCCCATCATTAATTTACATAAAAGATTTCTGTTTTAAACTTTATACATTATAGCAGTTATCAACCCTGTCTCCATCATGTGGACAGTCTGGGACTCGAGGACAAACTGTTAAAGCTTAAGATATTCAGTCACTGGCCTTTAAACATGAAGATTAATACCACCAAGGTTATGGCCTCCTTCCAGACAAGACAAGAACATCTATACAGTAATAGTAATGCTGCAGCACATAAGCGTGTGGCTTTAGCCATACAACATAGAAAACATATCTTTGCTCAGTGCCTGGGCATTGCACCCACAAGAGGTTTTTTTTTTTATTGTAGTATGTACATATTCACATAGTGATCCCCTTTGAGACAAGCAGCAATATGACAAGTGAGCATTGCAGAAATGTATTTACATAAACCAAATTATTATTAATCATCAAAAAACCGCACAGTCGATGCTGTTTTTCAATACCTCATTGAATATCCTGTCTGTTGGTTAAATGTCAAGCAATGTGCTGATTGTACATTGAAACATTGGAACATAAAAGTGATAATGACATCTTATATCATGGAAATGATCTTGATCGTATTTGTGGATACTATCATTGTCTACATGTGTCTACCATACTGTATATAACTTCAACTGGTTGACCTTTCCAGTGCACCTGCTTTTAATAAAGCATTTCTAAGAGTCTTTCTAGAGTCTGAGGACAGTCGACAGTGCTGCTGCTCGTACTTTCAAAAGGTACCAAGAAACTAGAAAGAACTGTGATTTTTAATTTTAAAAAGTCTTAAAAACATTTAAGAACAAGAGTCTGCAACCATGCAAGCAGCTCTGTGAGGCTGTTAGCCACAGTGGTGCTTTTAGCTAAATGCTAACGTCAGCATGCTAGCATACTCATAATGACAATGCTAATATGCTGATTTGTAAGAGTTTGGTCTTGAACCAAACTGACTGTGTACCAGATTTCATAGTAAACATTACAATAGTTGATACATTTCACTCAAAACCATAAATGTCAACTTGCGGGAGATACTAGATAAAGGTCAGGGCATCACCACATCATTAGGATTTTACAATGAGAAAATTAATAGAGGCATTGCTTGAGATTCAACAAAAAAATGTTCATATGTCAAAATCAAAAGTTTTGAGTAGAAGAGTTGTAATAGTCAATGGTTGTTTAATCTGGAGTCTTTCAATAGCTTATGGAGAGTATTATTATTAGTTTGCACTGTGATGCACCACAGCGATAGAAATTTTAGACCGTAAGATTGAAGTTCATTAAAGCAAATGTGGATATTTGTTTTGGTTATATTAATATGTAAATGTTACTCCAGTCACTCAGTACTGTTGGACAAATAAATGCAGTCATGCAGTCATGTGCAATATTATGTAATAATATTATTCTGTATTTCTGCGACAAAATAAAAGATCAAGTATATAAAATTATATGGTTCACATTTAGGGCCATACCTGTGTCTCATTGCATCTCTAACCCTAAAGTATAAAAAAGTGCCTTAAAAACAAAAAGTTCATCCCTGTAATAACAAGCCCTCAGTGCATGCAAGTAACAATTAAAAGCCCAGTTTTGTCCTCGTGCAGTCTGCACATCACTGGTACAATCACACTTCAGACTGCACAGGAAACAGTTGAATAAAAACGGGGCTCTTCCTCTCTTCAGTCGCCAGCAGCTGCTCGTTGGGAGCAGCAGACAGATGTGAGTTTCCCAAAGTTTACCATTAGGTGGCACTGTGTCAGACATCAGACCTTTTGTGGAGGTACTGGCCTCAGAGCCTAGTGGACAAAAAAGATGCATTAATTCACAAACCATCAAGCTGCAATAATCAATATTCTAATATGAACAATGGATCAAATGACTGTATGTGATGTGAAAGAGGTTACATGTAGCAGAGGTCACTTGAACCTACAGATAATTATCACCCGACTGCAGTTCCCCTTTAGTTCTTTGGAGCTCTTTAGCGTTTTTTAGCTAATTGTGTGATCGCTGAAAGCAATCACACATTGTTCTTCTCAGTCTTTATTCTTATTCCGTCTTCTGTACGTTTTTTGCTGCGTTTCAACTGCTGCATACTTTGTGCTATAAAAACCATTCAACTGTCAATCTGTGCAACTCATTCAGCAGATGTGTGCTTGTATTTTCTGAGATGTAACATGTTTCAGTGATTTTATATAATTTTTTAAAACATTAAAATTTATAATGGCAGTCTATGGGACGAACCGTCCAACCGACTTGGAACTTTTGTCACTTTGACACTCAACTGCTCGGATGTCCCCTATCCTACAGACGCCATTCAAACTTTAAAATGTTCACAAAACTTTGAATTTTCAAAGTTATCAGATTGTTTTGTGATATCTGTTGTAGTTTTTCAGCAATTTAAGCCCAAAGTCAGGGGTTTGGCAGACTTTGTCAGGTCTCACCAGACTGTCGTGATCAGGCACAGTGTAGAGCACAGATATTTTTAGACCAGAAATGTTTTTCTAAATTGCTGTCACTCCCACAATTTTAACTCCTCAAGCACATATCTTGCCTCAGTATGTTGCCACAAGCCTCCTCTCTCTCAAAATGTAAATACATTTCACATAGGACTTATAGTTTTTGAGATCTGAACCGTAATTGATAGAGAGTCGCTGTCATGTTCTCATTGACTGCAATACAGTCTGCAGGATGTGTGTCTCCTCTCACTGCAGTTTCTTAAACTTACAGATTCTCTCTTCCTTCAAACACTTTTTACACATATCATTCATTCTCATGTTAAACTAGTCCTGCTTTCACTAATGATGTACAAATCTCTGGGCTTCAAGCTCTAGTTTGAGACAAATACATTTTCCTCATCAAAATGGAGATTTTTTCCTCTCGTTACTGGGAATGTCTGTTGGCTCAGTGGTTTAGAACACTGTTCTTATGATCAGCTTCACCTTAGAGGACAAGGTTGTGTGTTTGATACCTGCTCACTGCAGTGCTCCTCATAATATTGCTCTCACGTACAAAGTTGCTTTACATCTCTATCATGTGTCATAAGTCAATACTTCTTTAGCTTACATTAGCATCATTACCTAAAATGTGGATTGATATGCTTGTTAAAGACATCTTTTCCTCTGCTGCACAGCATGTGTGAGTACTCCAGTGGTTTATGTTCATGTCATTTCTCAACTCCTTTTAGGTCCAAAGGTTGTGAGTTTGAGCCCCGCTTAGGGCAGAACTCAGTAGAGTTGAAGGATGAAGGACTCCACGTGATGTCAATCTGCTTAATGAGCTGAGCTGAACTGCTTTTTTGTCAATTTCATGCAGTTGACAGACTAAACACCAAAATCTGGCCTGCTGTTGCTGTGTGACATGTTAGCTCAGTCCATAGCATGTTTGTCTTGCAAACATGAGTATGTAGGTTCAATTCCACCCATTGCTGATTTTAATCTTGGTAGATTTTTCAATACTCTTCAGCTTCCAGTTATGCAATCTAAATTCGCTTTCAGCAATCACATGCAATTTCTACAGAAATTGCATTTTCTAGTTGTTTTTGGTGTTATGGCCCAAAATCGACTGTTTTGGTTCAGTGCCACTTGTTCCACTCTCACAAGTGTTGTTTCGGACAGCAGCAGGCAGCTGTTTTCTGATTTTTCTGATTTTTTTCTGACTAATCGTATGCTACTATCCCAGCAAACTACAGACAGACAAAGTTAGTGACTATCTGGTGAATATAGTGAAGCATTTAACAGATTAAGAGCCATATTGAATATTGGCTTTAGATTCATCAGGTGTCCAAAAACACAACTTCAAATGAACACTAATTTTGCTCCCTGTCTGCTGGATGTGTAAAATAACTTTGCTGGTGGTGGTGAAAGAAGTATTCAGATCCTTAACTCAAGTAAAAGTACCAATGTAGCCATATAAAAATACTCCATTACAAGTAAAACTCCTGCATGAAAATCCTACTTATGTAAAAGTATGAGCAGCAAAATGTACTTGTAGTATTGCAGTAAAAGTAGTGGTTTGGTCCCTCTGACTGATATATTATTATATATGACATCATTAGATTATTAATAGTGAAGCATCAGTGTTAGAGCAGCATGTTACTGTTGTAGCTGCTGGAGGTGGAGCTAGTTTCAACTACTTTATATACAGTTAGCTAGTTTGATGTGAGAAGTTTAGAGGGAAAAATCACTATTTGGTGGAGCTGTTAACAACTCATAGACATGTGAAATGTGACCCCGACTACACACTGCTTTTTGTAAGACGTCAAAAGCCAAAAAGGTTGGAAACCACTGGTTTCATCTTTAACAATGTGTTGTATTTTAAAAACTTGTTATTTTATAATATAAAATATATATATATAATATTTCCCTCTGAGATGTAGTGGAGTGGAAGTATAAAGTAGCATCACATGGAAATACTCAAGTAAAGTACAAGTACCTCAAAACTGTACTTAAGTACAGTACTTGAGTAAATGTACTTTAACACTCCAAAAGGATGAAATCATTATCTTGTCTGCACTCTTCTTCTGAGGCATTAATAGTGGTTATGAAGACATGGAGATGGGCATCATTGCAGTTTACATTTTCTTCTTGCGCTGTAATTTGTTCAGACTTTGTTTGCACTCCTAAACTACCACAATTGTAGTTTTTGTGGATGCACACTAAGATCTAAATTTTCAGGTATCCCAATGCTGGATCTGAACAGCATAGTTCTCACCAGATCAAACAGTTTATATCTAAAAAGTACGCAAGAATCACATAAAAGTTGTGGGTTTTAAAACTGTCAGAAGCCTACAAACTGTGTGTAATGTGGCAGGTTAACACTTCAGTTACCTGACGAGCAGCTATGTAGTTCTGGCTCGGGGGTTTTGGTCTGTTCCCTGCTGGAGGTGGTGGAGGTGGGGCTCCTTTGGGTTTTGGCCTTCGAACCTAAAATTATCATTAATTTTATCAGTGATAATTGAATTGTAAGATGATATATCCCAACTCATAATACAATACATTCCAACTCATTACCTGTGTCACTGGCATGGGTTGGCTGGGAACTGGAGCTTTGTCAAGGCGGTAAGCAGAGTTTTCTGCTGCTGGCTGATTCCTTTGGGTGCGTGCACTGTTATAGAAATAGAGCAAAGATGAGTGTACAGTAACATCGCCAGACCATGACCTGCAAGAGGGATGATGCTTATTTACTTACGTTGGCAACTTGGGACTCTGTCGTTTTTTCCAAAAGCACCCCAAAACACCAGCAATGACACCCAGAAGCACCAGCACTGTCATTGCGATGGCAGCAGCCGCTCCTGCAGAAATAGTTTAAATATCAATTTCATCTGCACCTTAATAATACAGTGATTCAAATTCCATATTAGGTATGCTGAAGGTACATATTTATTATACTGTGCTTGCTAATGCATGACTGTAAGTACCAGGAGAAAGAGAACTGAAAGCTTCATCCTGTGAATCGCAGGAAGGAGGAATCCAACCAGGCTCACACTGACACTCACTTCTGTGATTGCAGACCTGAAGAACACAAAGGACATCGTTTTTTTTTTCAAAATTATAATATTTCAGTATTTTTAGGGACCGAGCCCAAAAGACAGAGGACTACTGTAAAACAGCAGTCCCTGCCTAAGGGCGAGGACCCTATTGTTTTTCGTGTGTTTGTTTGTTGTTTGTTTCTTTATTATTACGCCACTTAAACCCTAAATTTGACCCCCTAAACATGCTCAAAAACTCACCAAATTTGGCACGCACATCAGGTCTGGTGAAAAATTTGATCAAATGTAAATATTAACCCCCAAAGTGCCAAAATGTGCTCTCTAGCGCCACCTATGTAACTAATATGGCCGCCATGGCCTGTAGGAATGTCGTAGAGAGATCAAACCAAAACTCAATTATTCGTCACATCAAGACCTACAAATCGTACACTGACACCCCTGACCTAAATCTAACAGGAAGTCCGCAATTAGCCTTTCAAAATAAGACTTTGCCCCAATTTTGGCCCCCAAACAAACACTATCTCCTCCGAGGGCTTTAATGGTATCGGCTTCAAACTTAATAAATGACTTATGACACTGTGCTGAACAAAAGTTGTTAAAAACTTTGTAATTACTTGAACGGTTTGGATTTTATAAGCCCTCAGAGTTGCAGTGCCACACCACCCTTACAATGTTAAACAATGGGGAGGCATGAACTTTGTGTCAAACAGAGGCTTCTGATGTCTCAACTGTAAGTCTGACCACTTTCAAACCTGTATCAATGGATTCACCACAAAATTTCTTACTTATTGTCTCTACACACCTGACAGTATACATGTCAATCAATATTTCAAAATAAAAGCACACCACACTTGTAAGAAATATCCCTCATTTTTAAAAAGCAAAAGGATCTGATCCCGACGGGCCACAATGCGAGATCCCGACCAACGCTGCTTGCAGCTTTAATTTTCACATGTTGTTCCTCTTGCACTCAGTATGTTTTGTTTAATGAGACTATGCAGCAGGTCCACAAGATTCACTTGTGTATAGTTTCTGCATTTAGTGATGGTGATGTAAGACTGAGTGAGCAGTGTTTGTATGTAGTCTACTTACAGCATGGCCGGGGCATTTTGCTGAACAGTTTGTGTTTTCGTAAGCTGTCTGTAGATCCACACACTCATTCTGGCTACACACCTTTAAAAAAGAAAAGATTTTCAAACAGGTGAACATGATGAACACAAACACTGAATAATGTAACATAGAGGAAACTAATGCAGCCTGCTACCTTTCCGTCCCCACATTTAGTCCCAGTGTCCACTTGGCCGTAGTCACTGGTGTTGTCTTCAAAGAAAGCTGCCTTGCAGTTACCGACCCTGACCATGCGCCCATAGTTTGGGTTTGCATTGCCGTTCTCGCAGTAGAGCTTCCCACAATACACATCTCTGCAAAAGGAAAGACAGGATCAACATGTGTTCATGTTCACTTCAGAGTCAATATTCCAACTTATTCTGCAAAAAAATAATCATTCTAACACAGATATTTTACTTCACTTGATATTGCATATTAAGGTGATGAACTACTACAGTAAGAATACTAATAAGGCCCTGCAGAATAACTACCCCACTGTATGTTTTGCTCAGACTCACTCTCTCTGGCAGGGGATATACTGAGCCTTTGAGGGACGTTTGCAGAAGGCATAGTAGGTTCCTCTGGTGTTCTGTTGGTAGCAGCCAGGACGGGCCTCTATAGCACCTGATGACAGAAATAGATTACATCTTTTTTAATAACAACTTAAATGACTGTTTTTGTGGTATCCCATTAAACTGTTATCTATTTCCTTTAGCACAGTAGTGTAATGTTAAATGACATACTAGAAAGATTACTTAGCCCAGTACAAAGAAACATACATATAAGCACAGGACACTCACTTGATCCGTACAGCTTGATGCACTGGTTTGGTCTCTGTGGACACTGGCCGTTGTAGCAGTATCCCAGGCCTTCATCACACAGGAGGCCGTTTACAGCAAAGACGTCCTCAGGGCAGGTGGCCCTATTCCCATCACAGTACTCTGCCAGATCACATTCATCCTGCTTCCTCCGGCACTCCCTGGATCGAGGTAGGATCTGTGGGGAGGTGGGAGGTGAGGGCCAATCGATCAAATTACATGTCATGATGTAGGTTACTTTTTTGTCCATGTAAAGTTTGTAATGCTCTATTTTTCAATGCCGTATGCAAACTGTAAATCTGAGTTTAAGTCAACTATCTACAAGCATGATTTGTGACATCACAACTAGTTTGGAGCCAATCATGGTCCAGTGCACACACACTGAGAATGGACTTCTCAGTAAAGTGAAAAATATTGGCATATTCATAGATCCTGAATTTTGCAATGAGGTAGAAGCAGTATATCTCTTTTTAAGGATGTTTTTTTTTTGCTGGAGCAGTAAAAGTTCAAATATTTGTAATATGTCAAACATCCACTAGAGGGCTGTATCACATTAAATGATCGCTTCTCAATAGTCAGTAAAGGCGGATTTCATGGAAAGAAATCAACATTTGAAAAAAGGGTAATAAAAGGTAACAGGCAGCAGGTAGAACAGCATCTATTAATTCATATTTACTCACCTTACAGTTCTCACAGCACTCGCCTTCAGCGCACTGTGAACCCTCCTTCAGAGTGCAGGTGGTGGCATTGCAGCACGGGTTGTTGCACTCCTATGAAGACAACATAGAAACTGATTAGGTTGTTATTAATCCCTCCCTTTCTTGTGCTGTTGACACTTGGTAGACACATTGGCAGAATTTGATGTTACTTGACAATCTCTTAGGACTTAAACTTGTTTCTATTCTCTTAAAATAATTAAATTCTAATAAGTATTCTTGTGGTATTTGCTTTTAATTATCTGGAGAAAGTGTCAGACATCTGTACATCTGTACAAAACCATAAAATGCATTTATCCTGTAAAGTATGTAGAGTCCTGCAGTGTATGTCTTATAAATAACTTAATATTTGATTGATTGCTTTTCTTGGAAGGGCAGCAAACTTTCCTGCGTGGTGCAGGTGTCTGGTGTAAATAGCAAGCTGCAAACAACAACACCCACCTCACATCCCCAGTTTGAGCTTGTGGTTTGTGCATCTGCTGAATACCAGCAGTGGCAAAGTTAAGGACAATTGGCAAGTTTGAACAAATTCACAGCTCTGCATCATCTTCACCAGAATGTACTTCTCTATGATAAATACAAGTTGTTTTACTGCCTTGCTCTATATTACAAGTGATATCTAGGTGGAGTACAACACTGTCATAGACTTTTGAATTAATTTTGAAGCCCCAAATCAAGGTTTGTAAACTTGTGATGTCCACTGTAAATACTTTAGTTACCAAGAACTGAATGTTAGTTCACATAATGTTCAACATTAATATACTGCCATGAGTAGAAAGATACACTCTGAATTTTCTAGAAATGTGTTAGTGCACGTCTGACAGCTCCATTCTCTTAATGCCTCTGGGCAAAAAAGCAAACTAAAAGATTCAGGATCAGACAAAGAAAACAAGGTGTTGACGCTTATTCAAACAATAGCTTCAATAGACACATCCTGACTTGAACACAGACAAAGTTTCAAAAATTAGCACCAAGGAAGCAAATTTAGAGTAAGCTTCAAGAGCTTTTTATATTGTTACAATAAGACCTTTGATACTACCTGAATAACCTCTGCATGTTATGTAAGGGATGATGTACAGCGAGTGGTTCATTATTGTGAAATGGACCCTGCATCACCCTGTCAGGGTTCATTTCAAAATAATGACCGCTTGCTGTACATTGTCGCTTACACAATACTGAAGGGCAGGAGCAAAGCTTATTGATAACTGAGAAACCTTTGGGAGAGTAAATATTTGTGGAGAGTAGAATAGGGAGAATAGCTGCATAAACTAAAACCTCTTTCAGCTTCTTACTTTCAATTTTATGTAAATTCTATGTAAATCACATTATTTTGAAAGCTTCCAAATTCAATGAAACTTTGCAAGGCAACTTCCCCATGTTTGTTCCTTATTCAGCATGACTTTTCACAATATAATGTTAGTGATGCATGCAAGAAAAAAAAAGTCCTTAAAAGGAATCTATGGAATAATAGAAAGTCAAGTCAAAGTCAAATGAGTTCATTTACCTCCACAGTTCCACAGTCGCACTGCTCTCCTGTCTCCACAAAACCGTTCCCACAGACTGAAGGAGCCACCAGACTCAGGTAGTCTGGTTTGTCCAGCAGGCAGCTGGGGCTGCGGCTCATCAGGTATTTTTCATAGTTGTTGCTGCTGCAGCTACTGAAAGAGCGAGGGATGTTCCAGCTGGGGAAAAACATACATTCTCCTTGTCAACTTTGAACAACGAGACAGAGGTGGGACCGTGAATGCCATGATGTCTTGTCTGCCTCCTTTAGCTGTCAATCAAAGCTTCCCAGAAAATAGTTATAACTTTGGGTTTGACAAGTATATGTCAAACAATGGTCAGGTAAAAGCAAGAGAGCAATTTTTTAAAGAGAATTCCTGGTGATTTTTTGAACATCACTGCTCTTTGGCCTGACCCCATCTGAAGCTTATGATATATTAAAACTCTGTCATTACATATTTCTAAAAATAGAGATTGAGTCTCTGCAATGACTTGTCTTACCTGAGGGCTGCAGCCATGATGCAGCTATCCCCAGAACAAGCACAGGTGCTGGAATCATCATGGTCCATGCCCAGGTTATGGCCCATCTCATGGGCCAGTGTCGCTCCCACTGCAATGGCCCGATTATTGTGATCCTGAGAGGTAACCAATCACCAGTTTAATGAGTGGAACCCTATAAATTATACTTAATGAAGAGGGAGGGGTCGGGGGGGTATTATCAGTGATTTACGTGCTTTTAAAACAAGCATGCACTGTGGTTTCCTTGCTAACACATGATAACAAAATATGTTTCCTCAATCTGCTTTGTTTCCCGATATTGTAACCACAGTAATGTTTTTTCGGGCTTCTTTGAATTTTCGGGTTTCCTCTATTTCCATGACAGTGTCTAGACGTGTGCAACACTACATGAGAAGAGTTTCAGAGGCGTCATGTGAAAAGACGTGACACTTCCTCTTTAAAGTGCAGTGCTCATTCAAAACATGCTTATTTGGAAGGGGCTCATTGATTGGCCTCCCGCTACTAATTATACGCATAGAAAAATGAATACAGTTGGTGTGAGGTGTGAATGAGTATATACACCAACAACATGAAAGAAACTAACACTCTATTATACACAGATGATATAAATAATAAGTACTCTAATGGCAAATAAATGTTCATTTCTCATTTCAAGTAGCCTAAAATAAGGGCTGCATTTAAAAATAATGTGAATCCTAAAATAAAGTGGATCAAACATATTGGTGGTGATCATCATGGTGACGCTAGATGAAAAGTATGGAGATCACCATGCCAAGAGCCACGACACTACCATGGCTAAAAATAATAATGGCAGCTAAATATTATGCCCAGTCAAGAGTATGATGTACAAGATACATAGCATCCAAATAACAGATGGAACAAGTCTTCTTCTTGTCTCCCTGGACCAGCTTACCTGTATTACCCCAACAGAATGACCTGAGCACAGAGTCCCAATGAAGGCCAGTCCCACAGTTGGTCCTTCAAAGTCAATAGCACTGAAAGACAAGGAATGAAAGGACAAGAAACCCTTTGAATATGAATTGTGAGAAAACCATATCTCTCTCTCTCTCTCAGAGAGGCTTGATTTGGGTATGAAATTACGTAAACACGTAAACATGAAACCGGCTCTACAGGGCGTGGTTCAGTGTCAAACTTTAACCTGTTCCACAATGACAAATATGGTTTGTGGTTGGAAAGACAGTTTCTTGTGACGATGACGTACACTAATGATTCAGGGTGTCAGCTCTGGTAAGCCAAAAGCACTTTCAAATACATGTTTGTTCGTCTTATCAAGGCCAACCGAGGCCATCGAACCACACTGGCTTTTCCCCTTGTTTGACCTTCACTTCACATGATTCTCTGTACAAGCATGATATGTAAACTTAAAATAAATATAAATATGTAAACTTTTAGGATACGCAACGGAGCTCAAGCTTCCTGCTATTTAAAGAGCCTGACATCATGCCGATTATTTGAGACTTTTTGGTTGTACTTAGAAATGCTCTTCAGACCTGATGAGCTGTGCGTTGTCATGCTTTTTCCTTTTGACCAGGTCAGAGTTCCTCCACTTCATGAAAGCATCGAGGTTGGCCCCAGCTGGGGGAGTCACAGAGATCAAGTCACGATTGGACCAGATCTCCAGCCCCACCAGTGCAATAAAAGTCCTCATGGGTTTGTAAACCTGCGAACAATACCGGCATGAGATCACCAGTAAGGCAGTATCTATGCATGTTTATTTTGTTCAAACACGGAGACCAAGTTATCTGAAAACCTTTAGGTTTATTGCTTGAAAATCTCTGGCTGAAATGTAATAAAAATAAAAAAGATCTAGAGACTGAATACCATAACAATAATGACACCTAAATTGCAGCTGAATACGTTTCATTTATGCCTAAAAATTTGCAGAGAATTAGCAACAGAACTGACTCACCATGTTGACAAAGTTGACAAGTTCGAAAATCCTTTTTCTCACGGCTGTCTGATCTCGCCCCATTTTCAAGTACTGTAACACCATGTCATCATGTTAGAGCATGGTCACATCCTGTCTCTCAGCAGTTGAATCATTATGGGATATCCACATGATGTATGATGATACACTGACTTTGACCAAGATAACAATGTGTTATTCTAATCAGACCCAGTCCAAATAGTCAAGAAATTGAGAGCATTTTGTGCTTGCAGTGCCACGCAGGTGAGATTTGCTAACATCATGTGGTCAAGTCAGGTCATGTGTTTCACAGAGTACAAAAACATTTGCAGCAAACTTTTTCCTGTTTTCCAACACTTTCTGGCATTCATAGTAAATTTCCATGTTACTACATCTTACCTCACGGTTATCAGCAACAAGGTAGAGCTCGAGGTATTTCTGTTGTTGGACAATAGATATACCCTGAAAGACAAAAAAATAAAGTTGATTAGATAATGCACTCCTTCAGCTTTAAAATGGCCAGATTTGTCTTTTCAGACTACTGAATGATGTGTTATTTTTCTGATGTATTTGTTAATGTCACATTTAGGGTGTACATGTAGGCTATTGGGGTGTCATGGAAGTGATGGGGTTATACCGCCGATCTGGAGCGACTGCGGCTTGTTGGGGGTTCGAAGTCGGTGCTCCAGGAGGTGTTGGTGACACCGCACACTGCAGGTGTGGAACTCTGGTTACCGAATGTCATTACTGCATGATCCCCCTCATCATCACCAGACAGGGGCTCAATCAGGTACCTCTGGGCAGCCGTTCTGAAATAACCCCTAAACCAAGATCATGCCAGTCAGACTAGTTCTACAGACATTGCTTTGAGGTAGAAACCCATTGATGAGCCAAAAGACAGACCTTTTTCTTCTTTTGAGAACAGGTAAGATGTCTTACAAACACACAGTGTACGGAAAATATGGAACTCAAAATATGAATACAGTAGACTTGTTAGCTAGCATATTGTATCTTGTAGCAATAGGCTAGGATGGTAAGTTTGAAGTTGGTATGTCAGCTATGCTGCTCAGCCCAGCTCTACAGAGCATTTTAGTATCTGTTAGGACACTGCTCTCATTAGCGTAACGTCCTGTGAGTTACACTAACAGTTACCTGCGCAGCACTGAAGATCAGACAAGGTTACTGACTAGCTAGTGAATATAGTGAAGCATTTATCAGCTATAAAAAGCCGGATATTTTTTCTCAGGAGTTGGCGGTGAGCAACGCAGAGCTAAAAGGAGAATGAATATTGGTCTTATGTGTACTTGTGCTTATGTACAGGTGTACAGAAGCATGAGTCCTTGCTGTTCCATATCTTCTGGATGTGTATAATAACAGCTTGCTAACAACTTCAACTTAAATGGTGATTATAGGTCAGTGTTGTGCTTCTGCAGTAGCTTAGCACAGTATTAGCTTGAGCCTCAATACAGACTGAAAAACAGTTTCCTCCTTTGAGGTTTAATTCAATCAATAGGCTTATCTTCAGGTTATCTTCATTAATTCTGTTTGTAATGTGAGTAGGTATTATTATGAGTTACCGTATTTTCTCTAATAGTTAAAAGCCGGGTCTCCAATAATGGCCGGGGGTGTGGTCGACACGAACAAATAAAGGCTGGCCCCAAATACAGGCCGGGGAGGGAAAAAACAAGGATGGATTGAGGCTGTATTCAGACTAAATCAGGTGTTGCTGCGCACCACTGCAGGGGTGTGCGGAGGTGTGCGGGGGGGGGGGGTGGGTGTGTTTATTTGTGCTCTAGAAAGTAACCGCTGTGAAACAATTGAATATTTTTTTTACTGATCTGATTCACTGCTTTCTTACCAGCTCCATTTCTTCATTCACTCTCTAGCCACCTCCCCCTCTTTTTCTCTCGTCCTTTTTTTTAAAATGAGTTGGGATACTGACAGCAAAGCCTAACTTTACTTTTATTTTATCAAATGAAAAGAAATGTCTGCCCCACTCTTCTTGGTGCCTGTTATAATGTGACTGTGGTTTGTAGTAATATACAAGTGCCACAAGATGGCGGTAGCTATATTTGAAGTACCATATAGGACCTGTGCAAGTGTCAGTGACTAGATTTTCCATAACACCAATGCCACAACACTGTAGAGAGCGAACATGGCACCAACCAGACGGAAGTTTGACGTCAAATTCAAAGAGAGAGTTTTGCAGTTTACGGAGGAAATTTAAGGAGCGAAAGCTGCAAGACCTTTTGACACTGACCCGATAAGAATCAGATACTGGAAAAGACATAATGCAGTAATAAAAAATTAACAGAGCAAACTGAAGCAGATCAGAAAACAGGGAGGCTTTGTACTAAAATATGAGCAAATATACTTATCAAATAGAGGGAATTAGGAATAAAGGCCTCTCTCTAATATAAGCCTACCTCCAATAAAGGCCTGGTAGTTGAGGTAAATAAAGACCCCGGCCACTATTGAGAAAATACAGTATGAAATTTAAATTTAAAGATGGTTCGAGAGCTCACCTGAGTCCATCACAAGTGCTGATGCTAACTGATGATTTGTTGTCATTCACAATCCTGCCATGATAGTAGCAGTGATCCTGGAAAGACATGAGGATGTTATGACTGTATAATCAAATAGGAAATTCCAATCTATCGTAATCCAGTGTATTTTTCTAGCATTCATTCTCATATGATTGTTCAACAGTTAGGTAAATATTCATGGAACATGGTCTTTGTCACATCCCAGCAGTATATGTGGAACTGAAAGTTGACTACAAATGCAAATACTTACAATGTCATTTGGAGTTGTGGTGATTTGAGTTCCGTCCTCTCGATAGGAAGTCTCAGTGTAGTCTTTGGTGAGTAATTCACTGATGATGAAAAGGTGCAAAAATGAATGTACATCATGCCATGCCATGAAATGTTGAGTTGGTTTTCAATGTGTCCAATGCTTTAAATAAAAACCAATGATGTGAAAACCACAAGTTTTGTAAGAACGAACAAGAAAAGTAAAGCCAGGGAGTTGCACTGAAACATTGCTTTCAACACTGGCTACACCTCTTAACATGTTTAGACTTGCTTTTTCTCAGGCATCAGGCAGTTTAGTGAACCAGCAACAGTGCAACTATTCATGTCTCTTTTGAGAGACAGTGTCTACTCTTCATGCTCAAGAGATTAATATTCAAGTAATCCTTTAATACTGGATTACCTTGAAAGTTGGTTATCTTACCATTATGTATATCTTTTATTCCTGGTACTTTACAGAAGTGTGCCTTGAGGGAAGAAAGAACTTACTTATTTTTTTCTAGTTGCATTTCAATGTCTTTTCCTCCCACCGTCATTGCATACTTAATAGTCTCTGGCCTGAGGTGCTGTGGAGACAGATTTAACATTGTGCTTTTAGTAATTCATTCTTTTATTCATTTTATGTTTCCCATAACCAATGTCAACCATAACTTTATTCTGCAGTGTATGCAAAATCAGCACAAACTTTGCTACATTCAAATGTAGTAAACAATATAACTGTTGGAGAAACATGGTACCTCTGCATGTCTTTTTCTGACTGTGTGAAGTCTGACAGGTCGAACCACCTCATAGTCCTTCACCTCATCAGCCTCAGGACCATGGCTTTCTGTGGAGATACAACACACATCATATTGCTTTGTGAAAAGGAAGAATGTGCTCATTTGACGTTATAGTGTTATAAACAAGAAGTAGTCAAAGTTCTAGCTGCATTGTTCTTTTTTATTTTGGATATTTTACAAAAAGCCCTTTTCCAGTTTTTCATTTGTTTATTTTTTATATATTCATATACATATGCACAAAAAGAACAATTTAAAACAGCGGTGCTTGTGGGCCTCAATTTAGTCTTTGAGTAAACTTCTAGTCATCTGTCGTCACCTCCAGAAGGAATATATACATCCATATACACACATGTCTGTGTTATATACTACTACACACATACATACATATCTGTATTCACCCAAGTGCCCAAACACAGCATACATCATGTACATACACACTCTTCTACTTCACTTCATCAACAATAGGTATATTTTTCATAGTCAACTCAGCTAGGCTAGCAGTTTCCCTGTGTCCAGTCTTTGCGCCAACTAAGCCATGCTAATAAGGTTCGCCCACCTGTCTGTGTACCATCATTTTTTCTAAACTAAACAACAAAACACAGAGTTTGTCACTTCCTTCCAAACATCATGATTTTGTGGTCATGGTTAAAAGAAGAACTAGTCGTTAGGCTACTACTACCGTACTACTAAGGTTAGGGAAAGATCGTAATTGGTAAAACAAATCAACACTGACGCATGTCAAAATCCCATGATTTGTTGGCCCACCCAGAGCTTCTCCCAACAAGCTCTTGCAGTGCAATAACAACAGCGTGCTGCAACTGCTGGCGCTTGAGGTCCTTGTCTGGTAAATGTAAACACAGGTTGTATTTGGGCAGCAAATGTGGTTGATTTTCTTGTGAGGACAGTCTCCTCTGTATTTGAGCTGGAAATGAACAGCAGACAAGTGCATTTGTCCATTAAGTTACCCATAGACATTTATTTTCAACTTCAAAAGACTATGTTGAAGGAATAGTTCGACATTTTGGAAAATACGCTTATTCACCTTCTTGCTGAGAGTTAAATGACAGTATCAATACCACTCTCATGTCTGCCGCCTTTGATATTCTTATCAGTAGGAACACAAAAGGTTTACTGAGCAGAGAAATGTGTATGACTTTATATTATACACAGTGCATACTGTATTTTGTTTGTATGATTTTAGTTTATATTGTGTTTGCTATATTGAAAGTGTTATCTCACAGTACCAGTGAGATGAAACCAGAGAATGAGGTAGGAAACAAAACATACATTTTTTTGCTCTCTGTTAATTTTGTCAGTTCCTATTTTACCATCTTTATACAGACAGACAGTGTGCGGGTGTCCTTTCCTCTTTATAGTACCATCTTTTTTCAGAAATCGCGACTGATACATTAGAAAGAGTATCACAAGTTTCAGTTTCTACAGTTTCGACTGTACCTGTGTCTTATCTAGATTTGTTTGACTTTCCCCCAGTCATCTTTACATGACGTTGTCTCACCAAAGTAATGACTTTTATTTGCAAGGACGGAACTTCCCACTCAATCTGCTTCAAAGGAAATAAGTCACTCTGAGTCATGGTTACCTGTCAGCCAGGTACGGAGTAGCACCAGAGAGGGTGGTGGCTTTGTTGTGATCTAAAGTCCAGCTTCGACAGTGTGTCACAACATCAACAATGTGTTTACAGTAATTCCTGCTCATTCTGCTCGGCTTATGAAGCATTATTACATTGTACCAAGTGTGGTAATAATTTAAAGAAAGCAATTTTGTGTCAGTGTTCAGCTAGATAACACTAGACATGATGAAGGCATTGTTTTTCTAAGTATATGTTGCACAAGCAAATGCAATAGGTGTAATGTTTTGTCCCAATATGATCCATTATCAATGAAGTAAACTCATAGATATATCCTCTATATTATGATACTTTCAGTAACTGAAACTGAAGTTACATGTGGTTATGGTTTTTAAATCATCATGAACATACGTGTCCATTTAATTTACAATACAATTTATTAGATCTAATTGGATCTAGTGGTTCAGAACACTTTTTACTTTATACGCAGGAACAGAAACCTACATGACACTCTAAACACAAATGAAAGTACTTATGTAAAGTACTAAAGTACTTACTTTGAATAAATTAGAGAGGATAAACTTAGGTTTTAGTTATTAATTAACCATTGCACAGTGGAGGTAACAGTATCCAGTGACTTACCTGAAGGCTTGAGTGAGGCATTTAGGATGAGGGCCCACAGTAGGAGTGCATGCGTCATTATCCAAGTGCAGACAGTCACTGTAACAGAGCAGATCGGTGCTCTGATCAGGCTTTATGCTTTCTACCTGCATACTGTGTTGCTGCTCTTGCGAGGCCACACCTTCGCCAACCCCCCCCACCCCCGAACTTGTTACAGCTACTTCCTTATTGTCGACAGATTTACACCATGCTCACAAGCGGCCTGAACACGCCTTTACTTATCTCCAGGAATGCAGGCAGAAAACTGTGGTGTTGTGGTCACATCTTAACTGCTAGTCTCCTACATACAAGCATACTGTTCAGGTTTTATCAGCAGTATTTTAGAGAAGGAGATAATATACATTTATTGACAGAAGTTTCAGTTCCTACCTTTTTGTTTGATTGAATTTGACCCACTTCTTTCTTCTTCTTTTTTTATCATAAATGACCTAAATCAGCAGTTTGACTCATCCTGTGTTGTGACGGATTTACTCAATAATTTCCATACACATCACTTGTTACACTTCTGTCACAACATCATTAAGTTTCACAACCTTTGCCAAATAAGGACAATAAAATTGATGCGGTTTTGATGCTCCGTCCCTGCTGCTCTGTCCCTCACCCACTGAACACATGCTTGGAGTCACAGCAGAGACAATGTGTCAGAAGACAATAAGGCCAATGTGCATGCTCCCTCAGCGGCAGACCGGGACAATTCAGGACACGAGGTCTCCATAGGGGTCAGTGTTTGTGGCTCAGTAGGTGGAGCATGTTGCTCGCCCTGCCAGAGTTTAAGCAGCACTGTGTGATAGCTTAATATTAATCAAATCTGTCCTACCTTTGATAGAGTACAACACTGATTTAACCAACAGTCAGTTCATGTGAATAATTTTTTTACTGTTCTCAGTACCAACTCTCTTTGGTGGTTTTTCTTTGTAAAAACCACCGACACACAGGACGCAAATGGTGCATGTTTGCAGTTTGATGGGAATAATCAGAATAAGAACTACATTGTAAGCACAGACAGACTCATGGGTCCACAGACAAAAAAAAAGAGCTTAAACTTCAATAGAAATTCCAAGGGAAAAGGCATCATCACTGAACACACACACTGAATTAAATGATCTACAGTTTTATGAACTCTTGGTGGGTCTGTTGTATCTTGGTAAACATAGTAGGTTGGAGTAGTTTATGCAGCTTCATTCATGGTTGTAAACTCTTGTTTATGCAGTTTTATTGATGCCTGTTCATTTCATGATACTCCATTCACAGAGGACATGACCTAACTGAACAATTGCCTCACTGTGACTGTCCACACTGCACTCAAACTAAAAGTCAGAATCTTAGATTTGACTCTGCTTGTCTGGTTGTATTTCATTCTTCCTGGCCGCCAGAGGCAGTGCTTAACACTGAATGTTATCTGTCTCGTGCAGATCGAGTATGTAATGCCAACAAAGTCACATGTGACCTGGGACGACGTGGCGTATATAAGCCCTCGTCATCATGAAAAATTATATTATCTACTTGCAGCAGGTGATACATGGATGCAGGTTGATTTTCAGTGAGACAATAGCCGGTGACTTTTCGCAAGGAGCCCTGCAACCGCATGGTTGGAGCTACAGTTTTTCATCCTCCAAGGGCTGCAACTAGACAGTCACGGCTGCTGTCTGACTCTTCAGCTGTTGTGACTGGTGCTTTCGCTAGTCTGCTGCGGGTAGGATAACGACAGGTGTCTTTTCTTCTGACTCTGAAGAAGAGCTGAGTGTAGCAAGGTAAGTGTAGCAGCCTCCCTTTGTTAAATTGTTAGCTTTTATTGTCTCTCTCTATTTATTTCTCTCCCATAACCCTAACCTGGTTTTCAGGTCTCCTTTGTAGTTTATTGTCGCTGGGCTAAGTGCCTGCCCTTGCTGTCTTTTTCCGTTATTGTGCATGACTTCTCAGTTGCAATTTTTTTCTGAACAAGTGCTTTCGTTCATTACAGCAAGTGCCTCCTTGGTTTGGTGAAGAGAGCGACTGCTCCACAGTAAGTGGTTTCGCTTGTGGGATTTTTTTGTTGTTGTGATTGCTGTGGAGGTAATAAATGAGTTATTCACTCCCTGTTGGTTAGTCACTTGTGTTATTAGTCAAGCAGGGTGCTGCCAGTCAGTTAGTCTGTCTTGTTGCTGAGGGAGATGTTTTGCTTTGAGTGGGGGACACCCACCATATTTTTTAGGATAGAAGCAGGTTGTGTTTTTCCTGTTACTGAGAAAATGTTTTCACTCCTGGTTAACCAGTTCTTTTTACTCTTACCCCATCAGGTTGGGATGAGGATGCCTTGTCTATGAGGGCTACCTGTACCCAGTTCTGTGAGGACAGGCCTGGCTTCCGACCAGGGGTCAGGAAGCGAGTGCAGGGTGTACTCAACGGCTGCCTCAGTGTTGGTTAAGCCAGTGGTTGGGGCACTGGTGCACTTAGGCTTGGATGAGGCCCCGATGGCAGGTGCCCCAGGTAGTGCAAGTGCAGTTAGGCGGGTCCCACCACAAACTATGTTTGCTGTGCCACCCTCTCAGCCTTACATTGAGGAGCTTCACAAATAATGGCCAGACCCCTAATCCCTTTATCACCACACCTCTGATGTCAGGGCCTTGGCTTTCATGCAGGAGGCCAGCACTTATGGCCTGGGTCAGATGCCAGCTGTGGAGCTGCCTATTGCCCCCTTGATTGTGTCACTCGATGAAGTCTTGCAACCTGAGGCTCGCTGTCCCAGGCCCCAGTGTTATTATTATTATATATCACATTATGGATGACTTTTTAGTGAAGTGCTATGATACTGCGGCACACATGGGCTGTGTTGGGAACTCTCTTTCCCACCTGATGTTGGAGCACCAACATTGCCATTCATAGAGCCCTGCTGCCAGCATGACTAAAAGATGTAAACATTTTTTCTTTTCATATTGCTTTCTATTATGTTTGAAGAAAGCAGATTCCAGCTCAAAGTGTAAAGTGTATTAAGTAATTTTTGATATTTGTGTGATATTTTACAGAACACAACATATGTATATTTCAGATGATGCAACTCTGTTGAATGATTATTCTTGTCTCCGTCAGCTGGAGTACCTATCTGTCTCAACAGATTTACTCTTGTGACTTAAAGTATGTTTCTTAATTTCTCCATCAGCAGAACAGGCAGTATTATTCAGTATTATCTCATACTGCATGTGTTTGCTGACAGTCTGAGTTCTCTTAAGTGATGAAATACTGTAGAATAATACATACTAAAAACAGTGCTGACATCAACTCAAGTGTCTTCATACAGAAATGTCTCTGTGACAAATGGGAGACATGCAACTCTGCTACTGAGTGTAGTTAACAGGGTTGAAAGTTGTTTATTGTGAAATCACCTTCAAGATCACAGCTAACATATTTTTGCAATAAGTAAACCAACTCATATAAGGTCATATAAGTTAGCGATAAAAATTTTAGACCATAAGATTGAGGTTCATTAAAGCAAATGTGGATATTTGTTTTGGTTATATTAATATGTAAATGCTACTCCAGTCACTCAGTACTGTTGGACAAATAAATACAGTCATGTGCAATATTATGTAATAATATTATTCTGTATTTCTGCGACAAAATAAAAGATCAAGAATATAAAATTATATGGTTCACATTTAGGGCCATACCTGTGTCTCATTGCATCTCTAACCCTAAAGTATAAAAAAGTGCTTTAAAAACAAAAAGTTCATCCCTGTAATAACAAGCCCTCAGTGCATGCAAGTAACAATTAAAAGCCCAGTTTTGTCCTCGTGCAGTCTGCACATCACTGGTACAATCACACTTCAGACTGCACAGGAAACAGTTGAATAAAAACGGGGCTCTTCCTCTCTTCAGTCTCGGGCAGCTGCTCGTTGGGAGCAGCAGACAGATGTGAGTGTCCCAAATTTTACCATTAGGTGGCATTGTGTCAGACATCAGACCTTTTGTGGAGGTACTGGCCTCAGAGCCTAGTGGACAAAAAAGATGCATTAATTCACAAACCATCAAGCTGCAATAATCAATATTCTAATATGAACAATGGATCAAATGACTGTATGTGATGTGAAAGAGGTTACTTGTAGCAGAGGTCACTTGAACCTACAGATAATTATCACCCGACTGCAGTTCCCCTTTAGTTCTTTGGAGCTCTTTAGCATTTTTTAGCTAGTTGTTTTTGGTTTTATGGCCCAAAATCGACTGTTTTGGTTCAGTGTCACTTGTTCCACTCTCACAAGTGTTGTTTCCGACAGCAGCAGGCAGCTGTTTTCTGAGAAAAAGCCCCTAAAAACTAATCGTATGCTACTATCCCAGCAAACTACAGACAGACAAAGTTAGTGAGTATCTGGTGAATATAGTGAAGCATTTAACAGATTAAGAGCCATATTGAATATTGGCTTTAGATTCATCAGGAGTCCAAAAACACAACTTCAAATGAACACTAATTTTGCTCCCTGTCTGCTGGATGTGTAAAATAACTGTTTGCTGGTGGTGGTGAAAGAAGCATTCAGATCCTTAACTCAAGTAAAAGTACCAATGTAGCCATATAAAAATACTCCGTTACAAGTAAAACTCCTGCATGAAAATCCTACTTATGTAAAAGTATGAGCAGCAAAATGTACTTGTAGTATTGCAGTAAAAGTATTGGTTTGGTCCCTCTGACTGATATATTATTAGGGCCTGAGCCCAAAGGGTGAAGACCCTATTGTTTTTCGTGTGTTTGTTTCTTTCTTATTATTATTCTTTATTAATACGCCACTTTAACTCTAAATTTGACCCCCTAAACATGCTCAAAAACTCACCAAATTTGGCACGCACATCAAGTCTGGTGAAAAATTTGATAAAATGTAAAAATTAACCCCCGAAGTGCCAAAATGTGCTCGAGAGCGCCACCTATGTATCTAAAACGGCCGCCACGGCCCGTAGGAATGTCGTAGAGAGATCAAACCAAAACTCAATTATTCGTCTCATCAAGCCCTACAAATCATATGCTGACACCCCTGACCTAAATCCAACAGGAAGTCTGCAATCAGCTTTTCAAAATAAGACTTTGCCCCAATTTTGGCCCCCGAACAAACGCTATCTCCTCCTAGGGTGTTAATGGTATCGGCTTCAAACTTTAATAGATGACTTATGACACTATGCTGAAAAAAAGTTGTTAAAAACTTTGTAATAACTCGAACGGTTTGGATTTAATAAGCCCTGAAAGTTGCAGTCCCACATCACCCTTACAATGTAAACCAATGGGGAGGTAATCTATGGGCATGAACTTTGTGTCAAACAGAGGCTTCTGACGTATAAACTATAAGTCTGACCACTTTCAAACCTGTATCAATGGATTCGCAACGAAATTTCCTACTAAAATATGATTTTTAATGTTAGATTTGGCCAAAGTCATGGGATTTATGAGGATATTTCACGAGAAGCGTTCTCTAAAATCCTCCTCTCCAACTGCTCCTGGTGATGTCACTCCCTCAGTGCTGTGAAACATTCCGCAATACACACTCATTATAAAATCACAGGAGGAGCAAGAAAAGACTTTAAAACTCACACTCTAATATCTCAAAAACAATAAAAGATAGAAAACACATGTAAATTCAAGATTTGTAGGTCAAAGTCTTGTGACTCATTTAAAGTTCAAATGAAGTTTGTATCTAAAATTATGTGGAAGCAGTAAATGTTCAAAAAGGTGTGGGTTCGCTCACACTCTCCATTCAAATATATGAGTATTTTTCTGTGTCCAGCTGCAGTTACTTATTGTCTCTACACACCTAACAGTACACATGTCAATCAAACTTTCAAAATAAAAGCACACCACACTTGTAAGAAATATCCCTCATTTTTAAAAAGCGTGATCTGATCCCGACGGGCCAGAGTGCGAGGTCCTGACCAACGCTGCTTGCAGCTTTAATTAGTTAATTATCTTTGATAATTGATAATTATTGCAAATAATCAACTGTGTTCCTCACAGATCCTACAGTTGGTGCCCGAATTATTGATTAAGGTTAACAATATTTTCATTTCATAATTCATAATTATCTGTGATAAACAGAGGGGTGGGCTCACAGAGAGAAACTGGTTAGTATTGTGTGTCAAAAGACTCTCACACTGATCATCTCCAAACGTTTTCTTGGTTCCCAGAGGCTTAGGTGACTGCGCCACGGCCCCACGTGCCCAAGGGCGCGAAGGCCCGTTCAACGCTGCTTGCAGCTTTAATTATATATGACATCATTAGATTATTAATAGTGAAGCATCCGTGTTAGAGCAGCATGTTACTGTTGTAGCTGCTGGAGGTGGAGCTAGTTTCAACTACTTTATATACAGTTAGCTAGTTTGATGTGAGAAGTTTAGAGGGAAAAATCACTATTTGGTGGAGCTGTTAACAACTCATAGACATGTGAAATGTGACCCCGACTACACACTGCTTTATGTAAGACATCAAAAGCCAAAAAGGTTGGAAACCACTGGTTTCATCTTTTATTTTATAATATATATATATATATATATATATATATATATATATATATATATATATATAATATTTCCCTCTGAGATGTAGTGGAGTGGAAGTATAAAGTAACAACACACAGAAATACTCAAGTAAAGTACAAGCACCTCAAAACTGTACTTAAGTACAGTACTTGAGTAAATGTACTTTCACACTCCAAAAGGATGAAATCATTATCTTGTCTGCACTCTTCTTCTGAGGCATTAATAGTGGTTATGAAGACATGGAGATGGGCATCATTGCAGTTTACATTTTCTTCTTGCGCTGTAATTTGTTCAGACTTTGTTTGCACTCCTAAACTACCACAATTGTAATTTTTGTGGATGCACACTAAGATCTAAATTTTCAGGTATCCCAATGCTGGATCTGAACAGCATAGTTCTCACCAGATCAAACAGTTTATATCTAAGAAGTACGCAAGAATCACATCGAAGTTGTGGTATTTAAAACTGTCAGAAGCCTACAAACTGTGTGTAATGTGGCAGGTTAACACTTCAGTTACCTGACGAGCAGCTATGTAGTTCTGGCTCGGGGGTTTTGGTCTGTTCCCTGCTGGAGGTGGTGGAGGTGGGGCTCCTTTTTTTGGCCTTCGAACCTAAAATTATCATTAATTTTATCAGTGATAATTGAATTGTAAGATGATATATCCCAACTCATAATACAATACATTCCAACTCATTACCTGTGTCACTGGCATGGGTTGGCTGGGAACTGGAGCTTTGTCAAGGCGGTAAGCAGAGTTTTCTGCTGCTGGCTGATACCTTTGGGTGTGTGCACTGTTATAGAAATAGAGGAATGATGAGTGTTCAGTAACATCGCCAGACCATGACCTGCAAGAGGGATGATGCTTATTTACTTACGTTGGCAACTTGGGACTCTGTTGTTTTTTCCAAAAGAACCCCAAAACACCAGCAATGACACCCAGAAGCACCAGCACTGTCATTGCGATGGCAGCAGCCGCTCCTGCAGAAATAGTTTAAATATCAATTTCATCTGCACCTTAATAATACAGTGATTCAAATTCCATATTAGGTATGCTGAAGGTACATATTTATTATACTGTGCTTGCTAATGCATGACTGTAAGTACCAGGAGAAAGAGAACTGAAAGCTTCATCCCGTGAATCGCAGGAAGGAGCAATCCAACCAGGCTCACACTGACACTCACTTTTGTGATTGCAGACCTGAAGAACACAAAGGACATCGTTTTTTTTTCAAAATTATAATATTTCAATATTTTTAGGGACCGAGCCCAAAAGACAGAGGACTACTGTAAAACAGTAGTCCCTGCCTAAGGGCGAGGACCCTATTGTTTTTCGTGTGTTTGTTTGTTGTTTGTTTCTTTATTATTACGCCACTTAAACCCTAAATTTGACCTCCTAAACATGCTCAAAAACTCACCAAATTTGGCACGCACATCAGGTCTGGTGAAAAATTTGATCAAATGTAAATATTAACCCCCAAAGTGCCAAAATGTGCTCTCTAGCGCCACCTATGTAACTAATATGGCCGCCATGGCCCGTAGGAATGTCATAGAGAGATCAAACCAAAACTCAATTATTCGTCACATCAAGACCTACAAATTGTACACTGACACCCCTGACCTAAATCTAACAGGAAATCCGCAATTAGCCTTTCAAAATAAGACTTTGCCCCAATTTTGGCCCCCAAACAAACGCTATCTCTTCCGAGGGCGTTAATAGCATCAGCTTCAAACTTAAATACATGACTTATGACACTGTGCTGAACAAAAGTTGTTAAGTTATAAAACTTAAAAAAGTTTTATAAGCCCTCAGAGTTGCAGTGCCACATCACCCTTACAATGTAAACCAATGGGGAGGCATGAACTTTGTGTCAAACAGAGGCTTCTGATGTCTCAACTGTAAGTCTGACCACTTTCAAACCTGTATCAATGGATTCACCACAAAATTTCCTACTAAAATATGATTTTTAATGTAAGATTTGGCCAAAGTCATGGGATTTATGAGGATATTTCACCAGAAGTGTTCTCTAAAATCCTCCTCTCCAACTGCTCCTGGTGATGTCACTCCCTCAGTGCTGTGAAACATTCCGCAATACACACTCATTATAAAATCACAGGAGGAGCAAGAAAAGACTTTAAAACTCACACTCTAATATCTCAAAAACAGTAAAAGATAGAAAAAACATGTAAATTCCAGATTTGTAGGTCAAAGTCTTGTGACTCATTTAAAGTTCAAATGAAGTTTGTATCTAAAACTATGTGGAAGCAGTAAATGTTCAAAAAGGTGTGGGTTCGCTCACACTCTCCATTCAAATATATGTGAGTATTTTTCTGTGTCCAGCTGCAGTTACTTATTGTCTCTACACACCTGACAGTATACATGTCAATCAATATTTCAAAATAAAAGCACACCACACTTGTAAGAAATATCCCTCATTTTTAAAAAGCAAAATGATCTGATCCCGACGGGCCAAAATGCGAGGTCCCGACCAACGCTGCTTGCAGCTTTAATTTTCACATGTTGTTCCTTTTGCACTCAGTATGTTTTGTTTAATGAGACTATGCAGCAGGTCCACAAGATTCACTCTTGTATAGTTTCTGCATTTAGTGATGGTGATGTAAGACTGAGTGAGCAGTGTTTGTATGTAGTCTACTTACAGCATGGCCGGGGCATTTTGCTGAACAGTTTGTGTTTTTGTAAGCTGTCTGTAGATCCACACACTCATTCTGGCTACACACCTTTAAAAAAGAAAAGATTTTCAAACAGGTGAACATGATGAACACAAACACTGAATAATGTAACATAGAGGAAACTAATGCAGCCTGCTACCTTTCCGTCCCCACATTTAGTCCCAGTGTCCACTTGGCCGTAGTCACTGGTGTTGTCTTCAAAGAAAGCTGCCTTGCAGTTACCGACCCTGACCATGGTCCCATAGTTTGGGTTTGCATCGCCGTTCTGGCAGTAGAGCGTCCCACAATACACATCTCTGCAAAAGGAAAGACAGGATCAACATGTGTTCATGTTCACTTCAGAGTCAATATTCTAACACAGATATTTTACTTCACTTGATATTGCATATTAAGGTGATGAACTACTACAGTAAGAATACTAATAAGGCCCTGCAGAATAACTACCCCACTGTATGTTTTGCTCAGACTCACTTTCCCTGGCAGCGGATATACTGATTCTTTGAGGGACGTTTGCAGAAGGCATAGTATTTTCCTTCGGTGTTCTTTTGGTAGCAGCGAGGACTGGCCTCTATAGCACCTGATGACAGAAATAGATTACATCTTTTTTAATAACAACTTAAATGACTGTTTTTGTGGTATCCCATTAAACTGTTATCTATTTCCTTTAGCACAGTAGTGTAATGTTAAATGACATACTAGAAAGATTACTTAGCCCAGTACAAAGAAACATACATATAAGCACAGGACACTCACTTGATCCGTACAGCTTGATGCACTGGTTTGGTCTCTGTGGACACTGGCCGTTGTAGCAGTATCCCAGGCCTTCATCACACGGGAGGCCGTTTACAGCAAAGACGTCCTCAGGGCAGGTGGCCTTATTCCCATCACAGTACTCTGCCAGATCACATTCATCCTGCTTCCTCCGGCACTCCCTGGATCGAGGTAGGATCTGTGGGGAGGTGGGAGGTGAGGGCCAATCGATCAAATTACATGTCATGATGTAGGTTACTTTTTTGTCCATGTAAAGTTTGTAATGCTCTATTTTTCAATGCCGTATGCAAACTGTAAATCTGAGTTTAAGTCGACTATCTACAAACATGATTTGTGACATCACAACTAGTTTGGAGCCAATCATGGTCCAGTGCACACACACTGAGAATGGACTTCTCAGTAAAGTGAAAAATATTGGCATATTCATAGATCCTGAATTTTTCAATGAGGTAGAAGCAGTATATCTCTTTTTAAGGATGTTTTTTTTTTTGCTGGAGCAGTAAAAGTTCAAATATTTGTAATATGTCAAACATCCACTAGAGGGCTGTATCACATTAAATGATCGCTTCACAATCGTCAGTAAAGGCGGATTTCATGAAAAGAAATCAACATTTGAAAAAGGGTAATAAAAGGTAACAGGCAGCAGGTAGAACAGCATCTATTAATTCATATTTACTCACCTTACAGTTCTCACAGCACTCGCCTTCAGTGCACTGTGAACTCTCCTTCAGGGTGCAGGTGGTGGCATTGCAGCACGGGTTGTTGCACTCCTATGAAGACAACATAGAAACTGATTAGGTTGTTATTAATCCCTCCCTTTCTTGTGCTGTTGACACTTGGTAGACACATTGGCAGAATTTGATGTTACTTGACAATTTCTTAGGACTTAAACTTGTTTCTATTCTCTTAAAATAATTACATTCTAATAAGTATTCTTGTGGTATTTGCTTTTAATTATCTGGAGAAAGTGTCAGACATCTGTACATCTGTACAAAACCATAAAATGCATTTATCCTGTAAAGTATGTAGAGTCCTGCAGTGTGTGTCTTATAAATAACTTAATATTTGATTGATTGCTTTTCTTGGAAGGGCAGCAAACTTTCCTGCGTGGTGCAGGTGTCTGGTGTAAATAGCAAGCTGCAAACAACAACACCCACCTCACATCCCCAGTTTGAGCTTGTGGTTTGTGCATCTGCTGAATACCAGCAGTGGCAAAGTTAAGGACAATTGGCAAGTTTGAACAAATTCACAGCTCTGCATCATCTTCACCAGAATGTACTTCTCTATGATAAATACAAGTTGTTTTACTGCCGTGCTCTATATTACAAGTGATATCTAGGTGGAGTACAACACTGTCATAGACTTTTGAATTAATTTTGAAGCCCCAAATCAAGGTTTGTAAACTTGTGATGTCCACTGTAAATACTTTAGTTACCAAGAACTGAATGTTAGTTCACATAATGTTCAACATTAATATACTGCCATGAGTAGAAAGATACACTCTGAATTTTCTAGAAATGTGTTAGTGCACGTCTGACAGCTCCATTCTCTTAATGCCTCTGGGCAAAAAAGCAAACTAAAAGATTCAGGATCAGACAAAGAAAACAAGGTGTTGACGCTTATTCAAACAATTGCCTCAATAGACACATCCTGACTTGAACACAGACAAAGTTTCAAAAATTAGCACCAAGGAAGCAAATTTAGAGTAAGCTTCAAGAGCTTTTTATATTGCTACAATAAGACCTTTGATACTACCTGAATAACCTCTGCATGTTATGTAAGGGATGATGTACAGCGAGTGGTTCATTATTGTGAAATGCATCCTGCATCACCCTGTCAGGGTTCATTTCAAAATAATGACCGCTTGCTGCATTGTCGCTTACACAATACTGAAGGGCAGGAGCAAAGCTTATTGATAACTGAGAAACCTTTGGGAGAGTAAATATTTGTGGAGAGTAGAATAGGGAGAATAGCTGCATAAACTAAAACCTCTTTCAGCTTCTTACTTTCAATTTTATGTAAATTCTATGTAAATCACATTATTTTGAAAGCTTCCAAATTCAATGAAACTTTGCAAGGCAACTTCCCCATGTTTGTTCCTTATTCAGCATAACTTTTCACAATATAATGTTAGTGATGCATGCAAGAAAAAAAAGTCCTTAAAAGGAATCTATGGAATAATACAAAGTCCAGTCAAAGTCAAATGAGTTCATTTACCTCCACAGTTCCACAGTCGCACTGCTCTCCTGTCTCCACAAAACCGTTCCCACAGACTGAAGGAGCTACCAGACTCCGGTAGTCTGGTTTGTCCAGCAGGCAGCTGGGGCTGCGGCTCATCAGGTATTTTTCATAGTTGTTGCTGCTGCAGCTACTGAAAGAGCGAGGGACGTTCCAGCTGGGGAAAAACATACATTCTCCTTGTCAACTTTGAACAACGAGACAGAGGTGGGACCGTGAATGCCATGATGTCTTGTCTGCCTCCTTTAGCTGTCAAACAAAGCTTCCCAGAAAATAGTTATAACTTTGGGTTTGACAAGTATATGTCAAACAATGGTCAGGTAAAAGCAAGAGAGCGATTTTTTCTAGAGAATTCCTGGTGATTTTTTGAACATCACTGCTCTCTGGCCTGACCCCATTTGAAGCTTATGATATATTAAAACTCTGTCATTACATATTTCTAAAAATAGAGATTGAGTCTCTGCAATGACTTGTCTTACCTGAGGGCTGCAGCCATGATGCAGCTATCCCCAGAACAAGCACAGGCGCTGGAATCATCATGGTCCATGCCCAGGTTATGGCCCATCTCATGGGCCAGTGTCGCTCCCACTGCAATGGCCCGATCATTGTGATCCTGAGAGGTAACCAATCACCAGTTTAATGAGTGGAACCCTATAAATTATACTTAATGAAGAGGGAGGGGGTCGGGGGGGTATTATCAGTGATTTACGTGCTTTTAAAACAAGCATGCACTGTGGTTTCCTTGCTAACACATGATAAAAATATATCTGTTTCCTCAATCTGCTTTGTTTCTCGATATTGTAACCACAGTAATGTTTTTTCGGGCTTCTTTGGATTTTCGGGTTTCCTCTATTTCCATGACAGTGTCTAGATGTGTGCAACACTACATGAGAAGAGTTTCAGAGGCGCCATGTGAAAAGAAGTGACACTTCCTCTTTAAAGTGCAGTGCGCATTCAAAACATGCTTATTTGGAAGGGGCTCATTGACTGGCCTCCCGCTACTAATTATACGCATAGGAAAATGAATACAGTTGGTGTGAGGTGTGAATGAGTATATACACCAACAACATGAAAGAAACTAACACTCTATTATACACAGATGATATAAATAATAAGTACTCTAATGGCAAATAAATGTTCATTTCTCATTTCAAGTAGCCTAAAATAAGGGCTGCATTTAAAAATAATGTGAATCCTAAAATAAAGTGGATCAAACATATTGGTGGTGATCATCATGGTGACGCTAGATGAAAAGTATGGAGATCACCATGCCAAGAGCCACGACACTACCATGGCTAAAAATAATAATGGCTGCTAAATATTATGCCCAGTCAAGAGTATGATGTACAAGATACATAGCATCCAAATAACAGATGGAACAAGTCTTCTTCTTGTCTCCCTGGACCAGCTTACCTGTACCACCCCAACAGATTGACCTGAGCACAGAGTCCCAACGAAGGCCAGTCCCACAGTTGTTCCTTCAAAGTCAATATCACTGAAAGACAAGGAATGAAAGGACAATAAACCCTTTGAATATGAATTGTGAGAAACCCATATCTCTCTCTCTCTCAGAGAGGCTTGATTTGGGTATGAAATGACCGGCCACGTAAACATGAAACTGGCTCTACAGGGTTTGGTTCAGTGTCAAACTTTAACCTGTTCCACAATGACCAATATGGTTTGTGGTTGGAAAGACAGTTTCTTGTGACGATGACGTACACTAATGATTCAGGGTGTCAGCTCTGGTAAGCCAAAAGCACTTTCACATACATGTTTGTTCGTCTTATCAAGGCCAACCGAGGCCATCGAACCACACTGGTTTTTCCCCTTGTTTGACCTTCACTTCACACGATTCTCTGTACAAGCATGATATGTAAACTTAAAATAAATATAAATATGTAAACATTTAGGATGCGCAACAGAGCTCAAGCTTCCTGCTATTTAAAGAAAAATCTGACTGCTGGGTTTTATTGCCATTGTTTACAGGTTAATTATGAAGCCTGACATCATGCCAACTATTTGTCACCAGAGCCACAACACAGTGAAAATTAGTTAGTATGTAAGTAGTTAGTTGGTAGTATGCAAATCTTTTTCTGTGCAACACATTTAATACATGAAACTTTAGAGACATCTTGAGACTTTTTGGTTGTACTTAGAAATGCTCTTCAGACCTGATGAGCTGTGCGTTGTCATGCTTTTTCCTTTTGACCAGGTCAGAGTTCCTCCACTCCATGAAAGCATCAAGGTTGGCCCTAGCTGGGGGAGTCACAGAGATCAAGTCACGATTGGACCAGATCTCCAGCCCCACCAGTGCAATAAAAGTCCTCATGGGTTTGTAAACCTGCGAACAATACCGGCATGAGATCACCAGTAAGGCAGTATCTATGCATGTTTATTTTGTTCAAACACGGAGACCAAGTTATCTGAAAACCTTTAGATTTATTGCTTGAAAATCTCTGGCTGAAATGTAATAAAAATAAATAAGATCTAGAGACTGTATACCATAACAATAATGACACCTAAATTGCAGCTGAATACGTTTCATTTATGCCTAAAAATTTGCAGAGAATTAGCAACAGAACTGACTCACCATGTTGACAAAGTTGACAAGTTCGAAAATCCTTTTTCTCACGGCTGTCTGATCTCGCCCCATTTTCACGTACTGTAACACCATGTCATCATGTTAGAGCATGGTCACATCCTGTTTCTCAGCAGTTGAATCATTATGAAATATCCACATGATGTATGATGATACACTGACTTTGACCAAGATAACAATGTGTTATTCTAATCAGACCCAGTCCAAATAGTCAAGAAATTGAGAGCATTTTGTGCTTGCAATGCCACGCAGGTGAGATTTGCTAACATCATGTGGTCAAGTCAGGTCATGTGTTTCACAGAGTACAAAAACATTTGCAGCAAACTTTTTCCTGTTTTCCAACACTTTCTGGCATTCATAGTAAATTTCCATGTTACTACATCTTACCTCACGGTTATCAGCAACAAGGTAGAGCTCGAGGTATTTCTGTTGTTGGACAATAGATATACCCTGAAAGACAAAAAAATAAAGTTGATTAGATAATGCACTCCTTCAGATTTAAAATGGCCAGATTTGTCTTTTCAGACTACTGAATGATGTGTTATTTTTCTGATGTATTTGTTAATGTCACATTTAGCGTGTACATGTAGGCTATTGGGGTGTCATGGAAGTGATGGGGTTATACCGCCGATCTGGAGCGACTGCGGCTAATTGGGGGTTCGAAGTCGGTGCTCCAGGAGGTGTTGGTGACACCGCACACTGCAGGTGTGGAACTCTGGTTACCGAACGTCATTACTGCATGATCCCCCTCATCATCACCAGACAGGGGCTCAATCAGGTACCTCTGGGCAGCCGTTCTGAAATAACCCCTAAACCAAGATCATGCCAATCAGACTAGTTCTACAGACATTGCTTTGAGGTAGAAACCCATTGATGAGCCAAAAGACAGACCTTTTTCTTCTTTTGAGAACAGGTAAGATATCTTACAAACACACAGTGTACGGAAAATATGGAACTCAAAATATGAATACAGTAGACTTGTTAGCTAGCGTATTGTATCTTGTAGCAATAGGCTAGGATGGTAAGTTTGAAGTTGGAATGTCAGCTATGCTGCTCAGCCCAGCTCTACAGAGCATTTTAGTATCTGTTAGGACACTGCTCTCATTAGCGTAACGTCCTGTGAGTTACACTAACAGTTACCTGCGCGGCACTGAAGATCAGACAAGGTTACTGACTAGCTGGTGAATATCATGGAGCATTTATCAGCTATAAAAAGCCGGATATTTTTTCTCAGGAGTTGGCGGTGAGCAACGCAGAGCTAAAAGGAGAATGAATATTGGTCTTATGTGTACTTGTGCTTATGTACAGGTGTACAGAAGCATGAGTCCATGTTGTTCCATATCTTCTGGATGTGTATAATAACGGCTTGCTAACAACTTCAACTTAAATGGTGATTATAGGTCAGTGTTGTGCCTCTGCAGTAGCTTAGCACAGTATTAGCTTGAGCCTCAATACAGACTGAAAAACAGTTTCCTCCCTTGAGGTTTAATTCAATCAATAGGCTTATCTTCAGGTTATCTTCATTAATTCTGTTTGTAATGTGAGTAGGTATTATTACGAGTTACCATATTTTCTCTAATAGTTAAAAGCCAGGTCTCCAATAATGGCCGGGGGTGTGTTCGACAAGAACAAGTAAAGGCCGGCCCCAAATACAGGCCGGGGAGGGAAAAAACAAGGATGGATTGAGGCTGTATTCAGACCAAATCAGGTGTTGTTGCGCACCACTGCAGGGGTGTGCGGAGGTGTGCGGGGGGGTGTGGGTATGTTTATTTGTGCTCTAGAAAGTAACTGCTGTGAAACTACTGAATATTTTTTTTTATTGATCTGATTCACTGCTTTCTTACCAGCTCCATCTCTTCATTCACTCTCTAGCCCCTCTCCCTTTTAATTTTATTAATAGTATAATGCAGTAATAAAAAATTAACAGAGCAAACGGAAGCAGATCAGAAAACAGGGAGGCTTTGTACTAAAATGTGAGCAAATATACTTATCAAATAGAGGGAATTAGGAATAAAAGCCTCTCTCTAATATAAGCCTGCTTCCAATAAAGGCCTGGTACCCTCTGCAGTTGAGGTAAATAAAGACCCCGGCCACTATTGAGAAAATACGGTATGAAATTTAAAGTTGAGGACAGGATGGTTCGAGAGCTCACCTGAGTCCATCACAAGTGCTGATGCTAACTGATGATTTGTTGTCATTCACAATCCTGCCATGATAGTAGCAGTGATCCTGGAAAGACATGAGGATGTTATGACTGTATAATCAAATAGGAAATTCCAATCTATCCTAATCCAGTGTATATTTCTAGCATTCATTCTCATATGATTGTTCAACAGTTAGGTAAATATTCATGGAACATGGTCTTTGTCACATCCCAGCAGTATATGTGGAACTGAAAGTTGACTACAAATGCAAATACTTACAATGTCATTTGGAGTTGTGGTGATTTGAGTTCCGTCCTCTCGATAGGAAGTCTCAGTGTAGTCTTTGGTGAGTAATTCACTGATGATGAAAAGGTGTAAAAATGAATGTACATCATGCCATGCCATGAAATGTTGAGTTGGTTTTCAGTGTGTCCAATGCTTTAAATAAAAACCAATGATGTGAAAACCACAAGTTTTGTAAGAACGAGCAAGTAATCCTTTAATACTGGATTACCTTGAAAGTTGGTTATCTTACCATTATGTATATCTTTTATTACTGATACTTTACAGAAGTGTGCCTTGAGGGAAGAAAGAACTTACTTATTTTTTTCTAGTTGCATTTCAATGTCTTTTCCTCCCACCGTCATTGCATACTTAATAGTCTCTGGCCTGAGGTGCTGCGGAGACAGATTTAACATTGTGCTTTTAGTAATTCATTCTTTTATTCATTTTATGTTTCCCATAACCAATGTCAACCATAACTTTATTCTGCAGTGTATGCAAAATCAGCACAAACTTTGCTACATTCAAATGTAGTAAACAATATAACTGTTGGAGAAACATGGTACCTCTGCATGTCTTTTTCTGACTGTGTGAAGTCTGACAGGTCGAACCACCTCATAGTCCTTCACCTCATCAGCCTCAGGACCATGGCTTTCTGTGGAGATACAACACACATCATATTGCTTTGTGAAAAGGAAGAATGTGCTCATTTGACGTTATAGTGTTATAAACAAGAAGTAGTCAAAGTTCTAGCTGCATTGTTTTTTGTTTTTTTTTTGGATATTTTACAAAAAGCCCTTTTCCAGTTTTTCATTTGTTCATTTTTTATATATTCATATACATATGCACAAAAAGAACAATTTAAAACAGCGGTGCTTGTGGGCCTTCATTTAGTCTTTGAGTAAACTTCTAGTCATCTATCGTCACCTCCAGAAGGAATATATACATCTATATACACACGTCTGTGTTATATACTACTACACACATACATACATATCTGTATTCACCCAAGTGCCCAAACACAGCATACATCATGTACATACACACTCTTCTACTTCACTTCATCAACAATAGGTATATTTTTCATAGTCAACTCAGCTAGGCTAGCAGTTTCCCTGTGTCCAGTCTTTGCGCCAACTAAGCCATGCTAATAAGGTTCGCCCACCTGTCTGTGTACCATCATTTTTTCTAAACTTAACAACAAAACACATAGTTTGTCACTTCCTTCCAAACATCATGATTTTGTGGTCATGGTTAAAAGAAGAACTAGTCGTTAGGCTACTACTACTGTACTACTAAGGTTAGGGAAAGATCGTAATTGGTAAAACAAATCAACATGACGCATGTCAAAATCCCATGATTTGTTGGCCCACCCAGAGCTGCTCCCAACAAGCTCTTGCAGTGCAATAACAACAGCATGCTGCAACTGCTGGCGCTTGAGGTCCTTGTCTGGTAAATGTAACCACAGGTTGTATTTGGGCAGCAAATGTGGTTGATTTTCTTGTGAGGACAGTCTCCTCTGTATTTGAGCTGAAAATGAACAGCAGACAAGTGCATTTGTCCATTAAGTTACCCATAGACATTTATTTTCAACTTCAAAAGACTATGTTAAAGGAATAGTTCGACATTTTGGAAAATATTCTTGCTGAGAGTTAAATGACAGTATCAATACCACTCTCATGTCTGCTGGTTAGTGTGGCTTAGCTCAACACCTGGAAGCAGAGGGAAATGGCTGGCTCTGTCGAACAGTAACAAAAGCTGTCTTTTAGATTGGCAGATTAACAGTAAAGAGTGTGAAACCTATGAACAGAATAGTCATTCTTATACATTCTGTCATTGGGCTAACTTATAGTCAATGAAGGAGGAGCCCTGGACCCTGGAGGTTCCCAGGTTGGGAACTGCTGCTTTAGAGGGAAGTTAGCTGTAGAATAACTTATTTATACATGCTTCACAGCATATTAGAGGTAGGATCAGGGCAGATTAGACCAAGATTGTTGCCTGCATGGCCTCGGGTGTTTCTGGTTATGCTGAAACACTTGGGCGACCAACCTGTCCAGTAATTATGGGGTTTTCTATTGTCTCTGTTTATTAACCAATGACACATTAATATGAAAATGTGTATGACTTTATATTATACACAGTGCATATTGTATTTTGTTTGTATGATTTTAGTTTATGTTGTGTTTGCTATATTGAAAGTGTTATCTCACAGTACCAGTGAGATGAAACCAGAGAATGAGGTAGAGAGATGAGAAATTGCGACTGATATATTAGAAAGAGTATCACAATGTCAGTTTCTACAGTTTCGACTGTACCTGTGTCTTATCTAGATTTGTTTGACTTTCCCCCAGTCATCTTTACATGACGTTGTCTCACCAAAGTAATGACTTTTATTTGCAATGACAGAACTTCCCACTCAATCTGCTTGAAAGGAAATAAGTCACTCTGAGTCATGGTTACCTGTCAGCCAGGAACAGAGTAGCACCAGAGAGGGTGGTGGCGGGAGTTTGAGCAACGCCTTGCGGGAGTTTGAGCAACGCTTTCAGATTTTTGGTGAACTGGAGAAAGACTTTTTGCTCGCCATTCACCATGAATGCCTCTGATCTGCTCGTCAACATCCAACTTGAAATAATAGACATGCAGTGTGACTCAGATTTGAAGGGGAAATTTGCTGCAGCTGGCTTGGACACATTTTATCAGTATCTATTGCCAGGTTACCCCAACTTGACATCTCTTGCTGCAAAAGTGTTGTGCATGTTTGGAACCACATATCTTTGTGAGCAGGTTTTCTCTGCAATGAGCATCAATAAAACAAAGCTTCGCTCAAGGCTCACGCACAAGCACTCGAATAACATCCTGAAATTGGCTGCCACTCAGGATGTGACACCTGTGAAAGCTAAAAGATCCCAGGTTTCAGGAGCAAAATAAACAATAGATGACCCCACTTAAAATGCTGCATGAGACACTGCATCCTGATATAGTTCTGTGAAAATGATTGTCTTCTGTGGAAATGTAAAGAAAGTGAACAGTGTGTGATAATATCAGTCACTTCAGTTCATAAGTTTGGTTGGTTGAAATTGTTCATGCATTGCACAGCTTTTATTTTTCTATCAATTAATAGTGTAGCCTACAAGGTAGGGAGTAACTCAACCTTCTTGAATAGTTTCTACCTCAGTTTGTATGGTTTGTTCAGTTAGCACACAATTAATATGTGGAAATGACAAATGAGGTATTTGATACATAGAAGAGTTGTTTTATTTATTTATTTTTATTTATTTTGTATTTTGTTCAATCCCAGATAGGCTGTGACTTAAAGTTGAATGGCTTTGTAAATACACTGAGACAAAGTCTAAGTTCCAATCACTGAGGCATTGTGTTCTTAAAATTGCACCAATTTTTTCCGCAGAATTTTCAACTGTGTGTTTTGTCAAGAGGATTATTTGTGATGTGTACATTTTCAGAATGTGCTTGTTCTATTTTGGACCAAAGTAAAACAAAGAAAACAATCTGAAGTTCTCGTTATTTTTAAGTTATTATGCCATGATTTACCGGTCCGGCACACTTGGGAATAAATTTACTTCCATGTGGCCCCTGAGCTAAAATGAGTTTGACACCCCTACTCTATATTACGATACTTTCAGTAACTGAAACTGAAGTTACATGTGGTTATGGTTTTTAAATCATGATGAACATACGTGTCCATTTAATTTACAATACAATTTATTAGATCTAATCGGATCTAGTGGTTCAGAACACTTCTTACTTTATACGCAGGAACAGAAACCTACATGACACTCTAAACACAAATGAAAGTACTTATGTAAAGTACTAAAGTACTTATTTTGAATAAATTAGAGAGGATAAACTTAGGTTTTAGTTATTAATTAACCATTGCACAGTGGAGGTAACAGTATCCAGTGACTTACCTGAAGGCTTGAGTGAGGCATTTAGGATGAGGGCCCACAGTAGGAGTGCATGCATCATTATCCAAGTGCAGACAGTCACTGTAACAGAGCAGATCGGTGCTCTGATCAGGCTTTATGCTTTCTATCTGCATACTGTCTTGCTGCAAGACAGTATGTCCCCCCCCCCACCACTTCCTTATTGTCGACAGATTTACACCATGCTCACAAGCGGCCTGAATACACCCTTACTTATCTCCAGGAATGCAGGCAGAAAACTGTGGTGTTGTGGTCACATCTTAACTGCTAGTCTCCTACATACAAGCATACTGTTCAGGATTTATCAGCAGTATTTTAGAGAAGGAGATAATATACATTTATTGACAGAAGTTTAAATGTTCCTACCTTTTTGCTTGATTTCATTTGACCTACTGTATTTTTCGTAAATGACAAATCAGCAGTTTGACTCATCCTGTGTTGTAACTGACTTACTCAATAATTTCCCTACACATCACTTGTTGCACTTCTGTCACAACATCATAAGTTTCACAACCTTTGCCAAATAAGGACAATAAATTGATGCGGTTTTGATGCTCCGTCCCTGCTGCTCTGTCCCTCACCCACTGAACACATGCTTGGAGTCACAGCAGAGACAATGTGTCAGAAGACAATAAGGTCAATGTGCATGCTCCCTCAGCGGCAGACCGGGACAATTCAGGACACGAGGTCTCCATAGGGGTCAGTGTTTGTGGCTCAGTAGGTGGAGCATGTTGCTCGCCCTGCCAGAGTTTAAGCAACACTGTGTGATAGCTTAATATTAATCAAATCTGTCCTACCTTTGATAGAGTACAACACTGATTTAACCAACAGTCAGTTCATGTGAATAATTTTTTTACTGTTCTCAGTACCAAGTCTCTTTGGTGGTTTTTCTTTGTAAAAACCACCGACACACAGGACGCAAATGGTGCATGTTTGCAGTTTGATGGGAATAATCAGAATAAGAACTACATTGTAAGCACAGACAGACTCATGGGTCCACAGACAAAAAAAGAGCTCAAACTTCAATAGAAATTCCAAGGGAACAGAAGAACAACAATCATCAGCAACAGCAACAGCCAGAGAAAGACACCAACAGGACTGTGAAGGACCGCGAAGGCTCGGCCCAGAACCCAGGGTTTCCTGTGAGATGAGAAAGCACAGAAAACTCTGGGAAAGAAGCCAAGTTAGTGACATGCGTTGATGTTACATGAATGATTACAGATGGAGAGGAGGAGGAGGAGAGAGGAGCTCAGTGCATCATGGGAAGTACCCCAGCAGTCTAGGCCTATAGCAGCATAACTAAGGGCTGATCCAAGGCGAGCCTGGTCGGCCCTAACTATAAGCTTTATCAAAAAGGAAAGTTTTAAGCCTACTCTTAAACATAGAGAGGGTGTCTGCACCCCGGACTGAATCCGGTAGATGGTTCCATAGAAGAGGAGCCTGATAGCTGAAGGCTCTGCCTCCCATTCTACTTTTAAAGACTGTAGGAACCACCAGTAAGCTGCATACTGGGAGTGCAGTGTTCTAGTGGGATAATACGGTACTATGAGCTCTTCAAGATATGATGGTGCCTGACCATTAAGGGCTTTGTAAGTTAGGAGAAGGATTTTAAATTATATTCTGGATTTTACAGGAAGCCAATGTAGTGAAGCTAAAATGGGAGAAATGTGATCTCTTTTTCTAGTTTTAGTCAGAACACGTGCAGCTGCATTCTGGACCAGCTGGAGAATCTTTAGAGACTTGTTAGGGCAGCCTGATAATAAGGAATTGCAATAATCCAGCCTAGAAGTAACAAATGTGTGAACTAGTTTTTCTGCATCTTTTTGGGACAGGATGTGCCTGATTTTTGTGATATTACATAAGTGAAAAAAGGCAGTCCTTGAGATTTGATTTATGTGGGAGTTAAAGGACATATCCTGATCAAAGATAACTCCCAGATTCCTTACGGTGGTGCTGGAGGCCAGGGAAATGCCATCCAGAGTAGCTATATCATTAGATAATGTGTTTCTAAGGTGTTTAGGGCCAAACACAATAACTTCAGTTTTATCTGAGTTTAGTAGCAGAAAATTGCAGGTCATCCAGATCTTTATGTCCTTAAGGCATGCTTGGAGTCTAGTTAACTGATTGGTTTCATCAGGCTTCATTGATAAATATAATTGGGTATCATCTGCATAGCAATGGAAATTTATGGAGTGTTTCCTAATAATATTACCTGTCAGACTCAGGGAAGCAGGAGTGGACCCAAACGCAGAGGCCGGAATGCAGATATGATGAAAAACTCCTTTAATTGTGGATGGTCATGAACAGGCAAACAGAGCAGAACAGAACTAGCAGATGAAACAACACAAAACGATCCAACAAGGACTGAACAGAAAACCAGAACTTAAAAAGAAACTGAACTAACAAGGAGATGAGGTGCAGGTGGGCAGATGGGTGGAGAACTCAAGAGAGGGGAGTGAACATACAGGGAGCTGATTGGCTGAGGACACACAGGGAGCGGGGCAGGGCTGACGAGGCTAACACAGGGCAGGTGTGGAGGAGCACATGAACACACAAGGGAAACAGAACAAAAACACAGAAAACAAACTCAATGCCATCTACACTAACCCATCCAAAACCAACCACAAACACAAACCCAAGCACACAACCCAACAAACCAATGACGCAGTCCTCCAAAACCCACCACCCAAACCATACAAGAAAACCCCCATGAACCGAAGGACCAAACAGAAGTGCAAAACCAGAAGACCCCAAAGAACACAACACAAGACCAAAAAACACCCAAAGTCCAGGCAAGATGTGACAATTACCTAAAGGAAGCATATACAAGGTGAAATGAATTGGTCCAAGTACAGAACCTTGTGGAACTCCGTGTCTAACTTTTGCCTTCACGGAGGATTCATCATTAACATGTACAAACTGAAATCAGTCTGATAAATAGGACTTAAACCAGCTTAATGCAGTTCCTTTAATGCCAATTAAATGTTCCAGTCTCTGCAAAAGGATTTGATGGTCAATTGTGTCGAATGCGGCACTAAGATCTAAAGTATGGAGACAAATCCTTTGTCCGATGCAGTTAGGAGGTCATTTGTGACTTTCACCAGTGCTGTCTCTGTGTTATGATGCCTCTAAATCCTGACTGAAAATCCTCAAATAAACTATTGTTATGTAGAGTCACATAACTGATTAGAGACTGCTTTCTCAAGGATCTTAGAGAGAAATGGAAGGTTAGATATAGGTCTATAATTGGCTAAAACACCTGAATCAAGAGTAGGCTTCTTAAGAAGACTTCCTTAAGCAGCCTAGTTGGGATGGGGTCTAAGAGACAGGTGGATGGTTGATTATTCAGTATTATCTCATACTGCATGTGTTTGCTGACAGTCTGAGTTCTCTTAAGTGATGAAATACTGTAGAATAATACGAACTGAAAACAGTGCTAACATCAACTCAAGTGTCTTCATACAGAAATGTCTCTGTGACAAATGGGAGACATGCAACTCTGCTACTGTAGAGTGTGGTTAACAGGGTTATAGTGAAAGTTGTTTATTGTGAAATCACCTTCAAGATCACAGCTAACATATTTTTGCAATAAGTAAAGCAACTCATATAAGGTCATATAGGTTAATAAAGTCAGCCGATGCTAAACATATTTTCAAAATATGACAATTAAAAGGCAAGACTTACTTTTCTTTTGACCTGTTAAAGTGTCCTGAATATGCACTGTCTTGATTGTCACTGTTAATTGGGGTTTTTTTTCTTCCTGCAGCAGGGTCAGGTGAGTAGGTGTCAGTCAAAGACACCCACAGTGTCACTGGCCCAACCAACATCATCCATTTCAGTCCAACCTGCACCACCTAATGGCAAGAAAAGCAATATCAGCAGTATATGGCTTTGCACTGTTCATATAGTTTGTAGGATCTTTATATAAAGCTGCTGCATTTTTAACACTGCAGGGAATGAGTACAGTTTTAGTCTTGTTACAGAGAGAGAAAGAGGTTTTGTATTTTATACTTTAAACCTGCAAAATCTTCAAAAAATCTGCATTTTATCAGGATTTCGGGGCTCCATGGTTCTGTGCACTGTGCCTGATGGGTAAAAGCAACAGCATACTCAAACAATTTAAAAACGTCAAAAAGTCGACAGCTCCGTTTTTCCCTGGTGTTTGGAGCTTTGTCTTCTGAGCTTATTGGGGGTGTAACTTAAATAAATTGGACTAGGCCCTATTACTAATTCCATTGATCATATAACTTCATTTATTCCATATTGACACCATTAAACAGTCACACACAAAGGATCAGAGAGTCTGTCAAACAATATTTTTATTAGTTAACAGCGGCATTTCCTGTATTATTTGTGGCATAATATGTATTTTCTCATAATATTCTGTTAAATTTGTGTGGAAAAGTGCTAAAGAAGTCCAAAATGATGTGTGATGCATGCAAAAATCTGATCACACCTTTATCAGGCTGCATTATTTGTAAGCAGGTGTATAATCTATATTTGTCTGGTGTGGCTACAGCTGCATGAATAAACAGACATAATATTCTACTCAGTTCAACAATTGTTATTCCCTATTCACCCCCCTGTGATATATCAGAGGCTATCCACCCTTTATAAGATGAACTACAATGATTTGGATCTTTTGATTTCTATAAGAAAAAAAATGGGGCAAGACCACAAAGAATGGATTTGCAATCTGCCCCGTTTTAACGTCCTACTCACAAAAGATTTTGCACTAATGATATGACGCTGCAAACACGCCCATAACATTTTGCAGCTGAGTGTAATTCGCCCTTGGTTTTCCAGTGTTTCAGGCTTTTGTCCACATTTCAGCACACAAAGTGATGAAAACTGCAGAGAGCAAAAAAGCCTCAAATTGCGTGTCATTAATTAACAGAAAGAAGACAGAAAAGACTGTGTGCATTTAACAGCAGATGGGTCAGGATCTGACGGTAATTAATGTTCTGTGTTCCGCTACATATCGACACAGATTCAGGTTTATGTGGTGGAATTATGTGTAACAGAGCAGCTGTTATTTTAATATTTAAACCCGAGATAAACCCCCAAACCCCATTTGACCTCCCCCCATGTCTGACTGCAGATCAGAAAAAAATAATAATTCTGTCAATTCAATATCATTCAAGCTTGAATATTTAGAGAGAGAGAGAGAGAGAGAGAGAGAGAGAGAGAGAGAGAGAGAGAGAGAGAGAGAGAGAGAGAGCACAGTTAACACCAACTGTCTTCAGACGCTAATGACTCTGACCGTATGGCAATTAGCGCCGGTCTTTGTGAATCAGACTGATTTTCAAAGAGGCTTATTTGCATAGAAAGGGGGCAATTTTGCGCCGAATGTATGAATATTACCTCATTTACATTCATACGAGATTAGTTTGGCAGCGCAGTTTGCGGTGCTTTGAGAATTACACAGCGCAGAATCCTTTTGTGGATTTGATCCATAATCTTTGTATTTTGCAATGTTTACTGATGTTCATTTTAACATGAAGCCTGTCAAATACTGAGATATTCCAATTTGACAAAAAATCTATCATTAGGAGTCATTTTTAAAGGACAGGTTCACAGTTTCTCAAGTGTGTCTTAAAACAGCAGTTCATATGTACAGTGTAATCATTCCTCCTGTTCATACTGACTATTAAAAGATCCTTCAAATGTGTTTTCAATGGAAGTGATGGAGGCCAAAATCCTCAGTGTGTCCACACAGTCATTTTATCTGAAGCTTCTATTCAGCTTCAGCAGTCTGAGTTAGTCATATCAAGTGGATATCTGACACATTTACAGTCTTTTTAGCATCTTTGTGTTTCCTCGGACAGTGTTTCCCTGTTGAGCTGCAGGTGAAAGTATAGTAACAAAAAGAGGAACTTTGGCACTAAAAAGACTGTAACGTTGAAAGATATCTACTTGATTTGACTCATTTGGACGCTGAAGCTTCATATTAGCTTCAGACTGTGGATTTTGTCCTCCATCACTTCCATTGTAAGGTCATTATGAAGCGATCTTCTAATGGTCAGTATGAACAGGAGGAATGATTACAGCAAGAAAAACAGGTTTCAGTGTTCATTTGGGCTCCTGACTGTTGTTTTAAGACAGACTTTATAGCCTTTAAATATGGCCAAATGCTACTGTATTGTGGCATTTGATTCCTAATTTAAATTAGTGGGTGGTGTACGGAGCCTTGGAGTGAGGAAGTGAATTCATTAAGTGCATTTAAAACATTAATGTGTTATCAGCATTTTAGAGATGTAAAATTCTTTGAATCATATGCTGTTGCTTTCTGAGAAGCTTGGATTAATGACAGAGACCCTTAAAACCCTGAAAAAGCAGTTCCACATGTCACAAATGACTGCTCTTTGGAAATTAATATTTTTAGGATTGAGAATCTGTTAGCACTATGAATATCAGGTTGAAAAGATTATATTTTCTTTACTTACCTTTGATTCTTCAGATACAAATAGCAGTGCTGTTGCTGAGCGGACGCATATATGTATATATATATATATATATATATATATATATATAATTATTATTATAGTGGACCAGTCTCACACCAGTTCCACTGACATCCAGATTATACTCTGATTAATGATTAGTGACTCACTTTTACTTGTGGCCACTAGAAACTGCAACAACATTCAGAGAACCTCCAGTGTCTTTCCCCCTTCTATCTACAGTCGATGTATGTATATGTTTATATATCTATATATATATACTATATATATACATATAGATATATAGATACACACACACACACACACACACACACATATATATATATATGCAATGTGCAATAGATGCAATGTAATAAGATGTCAGCTTCTGTAGTTTTACTAGATTCAGTAACAGACAGCTCTCAGGATGGGGGGGGGGGGGGGGGCTTATTCATCTGGCAGTTTGATCATTCAGATTATTAATATGACCAGTATGACCTGGCCTCTGACTCAGAGATGAATCATCTTCTCATGAACACTGGGTTGCACTTTATCTCATCACCACCAGAGAGCGCTGTCTGCATTTTATATGCATGCAGGCTGGATCCTGCAGTGAGCCTGAGCTGCCTGTGGTTGGCTCTCACACAACACACACAGCATCAGCTTCATCACAGCAACATATTTGTCCTCCTAATATAGAATTTCAAACTTTTTTAAAAGTTTCTTAAATTGTTTAAAAAAAAAACATTCCATATGATTTTTTCACAACAACATTTTCATAAAACTTAAAGGTTTTTTTTTGCTCTACACATGGGACACATTTTATAATTTTTTGTGAAAAACCAAAAGTAGAAGATATGACTTCTTGAGATGGACTTTGTGTACAGTATCTGCTCTGCTGGCCTGGCTGCCAGCTGCCCAGCCTGCGGGCTGATATCCCTGCTGGACGGCCCAGCTGTGGGAGGACAGCTGGCTTGCATGACCGGGCCTCTGTGGAAAAATGTGACTTTATGGATTGCAAACACAGAAAGTACAACAATGTAAACTGTGTTGCTGATGGAGTCCTGCCAGGGACACTGCAGTTTGTTCCATTGCTGGTCTGACCTTGACAATCATAGATGAATTTGGTTGCAGAGTGGGCTCCGCAGGCCAATATCCATATCACATCAGCGCAGTGGTCCAGGTTCAGATCCATTTTCAAACTTGACAGATCTTAGTTTACATAAATCCAGATATAGTAATCTTAAGATGTTTTAAAAGAGCCAAACACTCCTTAGATTGTCTAACTTGTACTCACTTTGTGGTGTTAATATTTAGTCATTAAATCTTTATCAGGAAAGCTTTAAAACACATCAGAGCTACTGGTGTCAAAATGAGCCAGGTTTCTATTGATAAAGAGCAAAAGCAATCCACAATGTCCTTACATTTCACTTCTAAAGCATAATTAGTGGAATTAGACATTTCTTCATCTCTCAGGTGTGTCACTGAAACATATGTTTCATTCAAACAACAGATGACATCAGATGAAAATCAATAATGTATGTTTGCCTTGTTCTTAGATCCTTTACTAAAGTAAAAGTGGCAGCAATATCCCAATGTAAAAATGTTCTATTACAAAATTCAAATTTTTACTGAAGTAGAAGTAACACACAAGCATTAACAGAAACAATATGCTGAAGGTAAAGTACTCATTATACAGAATGGCCCTTTTTGGAAAGACTTACTTTATATTTAGTAGAAATTTAATGTTGATTAAGCTGATTTCAAGAATTATCAGCAAAATGTACTCACAGTATCAAAAGTGACACAGTTGAATTACAGAGCCCCCAAATTATTATTATAATTATTACAAAAAATCATAAATCTTCAGGATTTACATGACATAAATGGATTATTATTACTGATGTGTTAAAATGTAAGTAGCATTTTAGATTTTCAGAACTTATGCCTGACCAGGTCTAACCAGGTAGAACCTGTGTGGTTGTGCAGGGAATTAATCTATAATAATAATTAACTTCAGCTGTTAAATAGATGCAGTATAAAGTAGCATAAACTGATAATGTTCAAGTAACTACAAATGTACTTGACTAAATGAAGTACATTTACTTAAATGTAGTTACTTTCAACCACCACTGGTAAGATGCATTCATAAATAATACTTTTCATATGTTTTGTATGTAAACTTGCAAAGAAACATTAGCAGTGACAACTTCAGTATCTATCTCTGAAATATTGTAAAGTAAAATCAAAAAACTGTAAATTTTACATTGTATTGTGCAGTACTTGAGTAAATATACTTAATTACTTTTCACAACATTATCTCGAGCTCATGATACCTGATAATTATTGATCGTTTATCTTAAAATATAATGCAATGTCATTAGTCATTGGTGGCCTGATGAAAGCTGCTCTTGAGGGTTTAGCAGCAAATAACATGAAAAGCTGGGACTTTGTTTTACGGCTTAGGGTTTAGTGAAGTAATACTCTGAGTACTTGTCATCCAACATACAATCTTCACTGCAGCAAAGAGCCACCAAAATAAACACAGAAAATACAAACAAAAAGGGAAAATTGATGGCAACTAATGTGTGAGAAAACTCTCTTAAAATAGCATTGTCTGTTGCCTGGGGATATTGTAATCATGTTAAATATATAACACTCTCGTGCTCTTGTATGAACCATTTCATCTATCAAAACAAATCTACCCCTTAGGATTAACTTCTCCACTGTTTGAAAGTCAGTATATTTACACTATGCCTTTGAGCCATTTTCTGGGTTGTTTTGTATTCATTCCTTGTCTTATGTGTATGACAATATATCTGTCAGAATAAATGTAGAATTCTTGCAGTGTTTTCATTGTATTTTTACTGCAGTAGATCTTGGCTGCAGAAATGTTGCTGACAGCTTGAAGATGAGGGCTCAAGTTGCATTAGCTACACACATGGCTGTTATTTATTTACGCCACGTGCTGCTGCTGCTGCCTCAAACTGGAGCGCAGGGGATGATGATGCCTACCCTGCTGTCCTGTCCACTGCAAAATATGGACTTACAATCAGCAGTCTTTTAGTTTACCGTTAAATTCTGAACCCTATGACTCCATTAGTATTGCAGTATGCATGCTGAGTGCTTCCCTAATGCTATAGCGATGGAGTGACTGTTGACCTAATTTCAAGTGTTTCACCGTCACTCTCACTCCCTCTTCCCTCTCTGCCTTTCTCCTTTTTGTTGTTGTTGTTGTCAGAGATCTTATGATGCGTTTGACGTCAGCTTAAGGGGCCTGAGCAGACCCGGGTTCAGATAAGAGAACTTATTTTGTTTTCCACGCTGATATTTGTGCTCTGGTATATGGACACACAAGACCCTGCTGGTGAGTTAAGTCATCCACAAGACTTATTTCTCTTACAGGCGGACCGGTTTGAACCAGCCTGAAGCTGAAACTAGCCGTGGCTCTCAGTTCCACATCCAAGCCACCACACTAAGCACTGTTAAACCTCCCTGAGCTCATAGAATTTCCCAAAAGACCTGCTGATAGACTTCCCCTTAATCTGTCCAGTTTCATGACTATTGTTCAACACTGATTCATTTTACATGGGGTGGCTTCTTTGTTGAATGTTCTACTGTATCACTTGTAGAGGAGACATTGATATGGGAGGCATACATCTACACCATATCACACTTTGTTTTTGAGCTATGGTTACTGTTCTGCAGCTCAGGAACTTAGACTGTTTGGCAGGAAGGGACTCTTAAAGCCATACCTAATCTTACAGTCAGTGTGACTGCAGTCTAATAAATGTCTAATGACGGTAAATAAGAGGTGCTTTATTTTGCGTAAGTGATGTTTTCCTCTTTGTCTCAGCAGCAGTCTGACAATGTCTCAGTCAGTCTCGCCTACACTCTTAAAAGACGATGAGTCATCTTCACATTATTTTAAGGCTCAGACTGTGCAGAGTTACACCGAGACTTAGAGTAGTGTGCTTTACTAAACGCAAACATATATCACATAGTGAGCGTTGTTGCGACTCTTATAAAAAATAAGATACTATTTAGTAAAAGTAATAACTTGAATTTTGAGAAATACGCTTATTCACTTTCTTACCAAGTGTTAGATGAGAAGATCAATTCAACACTCCTATATGTTCATTCAGTATGTATTTGGAGCTAGCAGCACGTTAGCTTAGCTTAGCATAGACTGGAAACAAGGTGAAAAACGTAGCCTGGCTCTGTCAGCTCAACCAGCGCTTCTAAAGATTTTGTGACGTTTGGACAGAGCCGGTCTAGATGTTTTCCATCTGTCTTTATGCTAAGCTAAGCTAACCAGCTGCTTTATTGTACCTTTATGAGAATGGTGTCAATCTTTTTGACTAACTCTCAGAAAGAAAGCAAGTTTGAAAGTTTATTTTAACAACTGTGTATTTTAAAACGTAGTCAAAGACAACCTCTGCTTAAACAGAATATTTTGTGCACTTTCAACCCCACAAATGTCTGTCAGCACTGTCTTCAATTCAATCAAGTGTTTAAAACATGACAGACTCAAGCACACTCAGCTTGACACATCCTAACAAAAGGGTGTATTCTCTCAGATTTATCAGGTCTCCTGCCACAGATGACTTGTTCATCAATTCAGACTTGCGTGTTCCTACCTCCGGTCTCTCCACTATGACCTTGCCCTCCCGCCATGATGAACAATGGGCCTGCAGTCGACCGGCTCCAGCACTTTCCTTCACTTGGCGCTGGACCAAGCCCCATCAATTCATGTGCCTCTCTGCTGTACTGTTACTGTTAATACGGGGTCAGCACATTTGACCACCTCACATCTGTCCATTTATGTAGTGGTGGTACAGTGGGGAGAGAAGACTGCTGAGTAACCCTTGAGTTAACCACTGGTAGAGTTCCTCAGTGGCTTACGGTACAAGGCTGTGGTTGTACTGGGAAACTGCCAGTGACAGTGTGTGAAGCAGCTTGGCAGAGTAAATGAAGTATGAGAGTAGGGGTGAATGGGTTAAAATGCTCTCATAAACTGACAGTTTAGGTTGTTTCCTTTCAATTACTTCTTTTTTCAGTGCAAACCGTGAGAGGAAAAAACTATTTAAAAAAAACCCCTAAGTGACAGCAAACAAATCTCCCACCTGATTCAGAAATATGGGTTGCAAAATGTTTACGCTGTAACAGTTTCCAGTTCACTCAGCAGAGCGTGAGACTCACTCAGGCTCCATAGAGACCGTTTCTGCCTCCAGTATAACAGGACGTTATAGTTCGTCAAACGCACTGAGTCACTGCTTGTTTGCTGGTGCAGTGTTATGGTGACCCTAGCGGTATCCTCCCAGTCTCTCCATCTCCACCCACTGACTCTCTTGTTGCCCTCCACTGTATCGCCATGGAGACAGGAAGGCCTCTGAGCTCCCGCTAAGCTGTCAGCCACAGTGCATCCAGGGTTACGTCACCCTGGGGTAAAATGTGCTTTACTGTGCTACCTCGCTCCACAGCCTCCACCAATGATAAACAGAAACTGTAACAGTATATGTGGGCCTGTGTGTTTTATAGCTGTTTTGGTCTCCATGCTGACTTTTGAGCTTTGAACTGTACTTAGATGAGGGTATCCTGTTGTGCAGATAATACCTGATCCATAACCATCATGCTTACAAAACCAAGCTGTGTTTTGGGGGCAGGCATTAGAAAGACCTCTGTAGCCTGCTCCTCATCTCCTCTTGAGTCTAGCAGCTCGAGGCTACGTTACTAGCATGACACCCAGATCTTTGACTCAACTGTAGGTTGTTGAGTTGCATTGTGGGTAAAGTAGATACCAGGTTTTCGACAAGAGAGAAGAATACATTGAGTAAAAAGATGACATCTTTGGTTCTATTGCAGTCTGACAACATTTAGTGTGAAATTTCACACTAAGTAGTACTCATCATGACTAATAAACTGATGTGTAATGTCGGTTAATTCTGTTTTACATGCTGCAGGAAATGACTTCCTCTTGCTTCCCACCAGGAGCTTTCAAAATGCTCCTTTTTTACTTTCATTTTGATGTTCTGAAGACGTCACCTACATATAAAATAATACATGTGCAAGACAACAAAAAGCAGCTATGGGTGAATTAAAGGTAACATAGAGCATTAACTACCCCCCCCCACCCGTCTTTCAACATCCACCCTGTAGACCGGTGACCTTAATATGATCCACCTGATCCAGTGGGGCCACAGTTCAGGATCCTGAGCATCGTGTGGACAGATGTACAGTAGGTTTGGCCTCGGGCCCCTGCGGTGCAGCCAGCCGTGAACCGAGCGGCAGCCGGATTGAGCCGGTTCAGTGTAATGGTGCCTTGCATTGCCTGGGTGTTCATGCGGGCTCAGCGCTCAGTCATTTAATCTGCATGCACAGGCTGGTCCCTGGGGTGGCGAGGGCGGGGGTTGAGGTTGATAAAGTGTGAGAGGGAGGAGCAGAGGAAAGAGGAAACATGAACTCTGCTTTGCGTGCAAGTGTTACCTCCTGCTCTATTGTGGGTCTGATGCTGCTCACCCTGCAGGTTGTGAAACATGTTTCCACTCCTCCCTGCCTCCATTAAAAAAACAAAGGTAGCTGATTCCTGTGAAGCCTTTGTGCAGATTCCAAAAAACTTAACTTGAAGTTGTGCTACTTCCAATGTAAATGCATCATAAGTAAGAAATGAGTAAGACATAAAAGCAAAATAATTAACAGGTATCCATATTACTCATGCATTATGTTGAATTAAGTCTATTGTTTTAGGTTTGATGATTATATAGTAAAGAAACCGAAAGCACGCTGGGTTTATAGACTGCTTGCAGTGTATCATGATGCACTTCAAGTATTTTACCCTTTTTCTGGGAAATCCAACAGAAATGGGCGTTTTACAACTATTTCCTATTTCCAACCTTATTCTTCATAATTGGCTCAGTTTTTATTGCCACAAGTGCACCCCCTGCCTGCACAGTGCACTCACAGCTGGGTTTTATAACAAGTTCTCCTGAAATACAGCTGCTCTTGGGTAATCAAAGTTCACCTGTATTACCGTCAAACAATCAGACATGAAACCCACAGGGCCAGTTACATCTGAGTAATGTTCACATGCTTCCTCGTCATGTGCCAAACTTTTTAGAATCTTTGTCCTTTGGAGAAACAACATAAAGAAACACACACACACACACACTAGTCCCCCAGAGACTCCCGCTCTCCCCAGATGTCCTTCCCTTTCTGTCCTAATGTTACATAAGCAGCCACTTGCTAAACAGACACGCCGGGTGTTTGCTGCCAGTCACAGATTCCAGTAAGGTCCCGCAGTCACATATAAACACAGGCCTTCATGAAAACATGCGTTCTCTTACTGTAACAACAAGGCCTGTAGGCATTCATTAGTCATTATTATTCCCGCTGCATGTTATGCTGCTGGTATCTCTAAGATGCCATTTAATTCAGTTTGAACTCTGTCTTTCCATCATCTCTAACAGCTGTTAGTTTGTTTTCATGCTGTACTTTACCTGCATATTTATGCTTCATGGACCACATTTCCTTCACATTTAATATGATTTAATCAGTATTTATATCTTTCTCATATTCCTAATAATGGCATATCAATATTGCTTTATTCGTTTTCCATCCTGCTCTAAACACAAAGAAGTGTGTGGTCGACTATTAACTCGAAGGTCAAAGTCTCACCAGAGCTGATTTCTGATAAAACAGTTTCTGGTTACATGTGTTTAACATTGAAATAGTGTCTGGGACTTGTGCAGATTAAACAAGAGGAACAGGAAACAGTGACTGAGACATTTCCCAAAACGCTGCTTATCCATTTTAGAGAAAAGTAAACATCATATAACCTGAGATTTGTCATTCAGCTCTGAATTAAAGAGGATTTTATGTGTTCAAATGTTGTAATTTTGTCCTCTTACATCACTGGACTTCGACAAGCATCACTGTTTGTTCAAAGATTTCTCTATCAGCTGATTTCAGTTAGTTGCACGAACGTGTGCAACGCTAAAATCTATAAAAATGTATTATAAAAAATATTCATAATGTTTCTGCTCCCTTTAAATGCAGATTTCAACATCTTGGGAAATACACGTCTATGCTTTGCTGCTGAGAGTTAAATGAGAAGAAGCACTTTCATATTTGTATTTTTAATATGTAGCTACAGCTAACAGTCAGTTAGCTAAACTTAGCATAAAGACTGGAAACAGTTAACATGAGTCTGTCCATAGGTTGAAAAAATATGCCAATTAACATGTAATATCTTGTTTGTTTTGTTTTTACAGGGAGTTATGTGCTGAACAACTTCTCAGCCCAAAGCAGTAACTTCCTGAAATCCTGTTGTTGCTCTTCCGGAAATATTTTAGCACATAAGAACATTTTGTTCTAGTCTTAATGCTAAGCTAAGCAAATACTGACTGTAGCTATATATTTACTGTACAGACATGACGGTGATATCAATCTTCTTGTCTAACAAAGCAAATAAGTTTTAAGTTCCCCTTTTTAGCATTTATAAGCAGTTTATATACAGTTAATAAATGGTTTATAACACATTATCATGTAGTTGTAAGCTGATATGAAGACATTTTAAGTGTTATAACTTAACTAATGAAGACTCATGGGTGCCCACAGGAGGAGTTAAAGTCATTCAATAAACACATCAATAAACACTTATATCTGCATACAACTACATTACAGTGTGTTATAAAGCATTTATTAACTATGCTGCTTCTACAGAGTAGCATAGGAGACTGGGCTTTTAAACTTTAAAATGCACCGAGAGGGTGAAGAAGTGTCTTGTTTTAATTAATAATGTTATACAAAGAATCAAGAACAAGAAGACAATATCATAGTAACTAAATCAGCCCGATGTGTTGCATTAAACTTACTGTCAAGTTATCATTCTGTATCACATGACTTCCACTTTAGATAAAGGATATTGGCTGATTGATGCATGTTGTGCTCCGTATCAAACACCACAGGCTGTAAAAAAACAATCATGACAGGCTACCGTTATGTGAGATTTATGTGGGGTCATAAATCAGAAGGGAGCATTTCAAAATCTATTTTTTAAGCTGGAAAATGTTGTAGCTGAGGATTACTCAGTATCTATAGATGTCCCAGGCTAAGACTGACAAGTAATTCTGGAGGTGGTTTCAGACTGTTAAAGGCATGTCCTATCACATTTTATTGCCTGAAGTACTGTACAGTACAGCCATAAACAAAAAGACAAGGAGGGAAACAACAGAATTAGTCTAGATAGATAAAGCTGAACATTGGCTGTGTTACTTAATCAGACTTGTTGCAAGTCTCAGCAGGCTGCCTCCTTTTCCATGAACACTCTTATCTGTGACCTGAACTCTATTTTCGGTACATTTGGGACCACGGTTATACAATTTGAACCAAAGTGGGATTTTAAATATCTGTGGAAGGGGTCTTATCTTTAAGGGATACACAAGGGAGTAAACCTACTGTCTCCTGAGAATCTTCCCTCCCATGGGGAGAGAAATGACAGAACCTTTGGCCCTGTTTAAATTTAGTGTCTCTTTTGTTATGATAAAGCGTGAATGCTTGGTGTGGACAGGAGAATAGGGTCAGCAGCTCAAGGCTCCTGTTTCCGTCTACCCACTGAAATCTCATTGTGCATTGCTCGTCCCTTGTGCCTCGGGACAACTTTGGGGTCATAAATATGCCATTTCCAACAGCAGTGACATTCTCTGCCTCCAGTCATAACTGTCATGCCAGCTCCAGACAGACAGGTATCCTGTGGCGGCACATTGTTCAGTCAGACCTGGAAAACAAAGCTGTCAGTGAGGATCTGGGTATTGTTTCACCTCAGACTCAGCAAGGATCCTTGGTACATTGTTCAACTCAGCACACAAAGTCAATGCCACATACTGGGCACGAGCTTCAGTGTTTAGCACTCTGGGGAAAAACACACTTCCTGAGCCACTTATGGCCATTTGCTCCTGACTATCTTTTTCCATATAAGGCACCGGGCTCAAGCGACACATGTATGGGTGACATTTTTGGCTTTGCACCAGCATAGTACTGACACTGTCAACGTTGTTTATGAGGAGAGTTGCCTCTCGAGGGGAAACGCCTCGGAGCGTTATCAGCGCAGATCAGTCAGACTGCGTGGACCACAGGTCAACTGCAGTTGTAAACACAACTCACTAACCCTGCTATCTGACGGCAAGACGCAAGACAAATATTTTTAGCACTGCTAACTGGAAAAGGGAGTAATCTTCTGTAGCACTTCTGGAAACAGCAAAAAAAAAGAAAAATAAAACACTTTTAAAGAACTTTATGACTAAATAATGGTAGAAATACAAGTTAATTATAAACTTCCCTTCTAACAAATAACACTTTAAAAAAGTAACAGTAACTTGTTTGTAGACTTAACATACTGTATAACTGTTGGCGTTGTATATAAAAAGACACTATTATAACATTAGAAGCATGATTTCAGTAAACTTTGAGTAAAGACCACGTTAACATCAGGCCTCAGTGTGAAGGGGGATTTCCCAAGAGGAAAAACACGGTCAGTAAACACACCTCTCTGTTAGAGAACAAAATAACAACTTTATTTATCTCATTGCTGCTTTATAAACTGGTTCTTCAGCCTCATCGTCCTCCGTAGAATAACAAGTGAAAAAAAACACATGACTCAGATGAACTGAGACATCGTGTCTCCCTTGTTACATCTGTTCATCATAGCATGCATTATACAGATGCACCACAGTATACATTAATACTGCATGTTTTCTTCTGGCTATGGATAGGGCTCCATGAACTGTTTATACTGTCTGTTTACATGAAAAACAGATCCTATGCACTCTCTAGTGAATAAAATATCCCAATGCTTTTAACAATTCTATGGGTCTTATATGTTGGTCTATATGATGCATTTAATGATTACAGCAGAGTATTTCAGTAGGCTAGGCTGTTTGGGTTATTTCATTCAAACAGCCAGCAGAGAGATGGAGTGACATTTTGCTCACTGGTTTCATCATTCAGCCGTTAGTATTTGGAGAGTTGTAGTACTTTCCAATGTGCTGCGCTCAGAGGGAGGCGCCGCGGCGCTGTCTCTGCTTCACGACTGCTGATGTCACCGCTGGAAGTGCGTCCTGCCGGAGCAAACCACCCACAGCAGCCCTATAAATACCAGCAGGCTGAGCTCTCTTGCATTCACTCACTCACTCACTCACAGCAGCCTGAAGCCGCTCCGGCGAAGCAGTGCGCACCTAACAACTCATCCTCACCGAGTTGGAGGGCCACACTTGGAGCAGAGAAACACTCGACATCCACCGGAGAAACAAAGAGACAAGATGTCGACCTACGTGTCCTCTGAATGCCGCCGGGTCAGCCCTTCTGTCCACGGCAACAAGTTTGACACGGCGCACCGCAAGAAGGCCGTGGCCAACATCTTCGAGAATGTCAATCAGGACTCCCTGATGAGACTCTTCCAGAAAACCGGCGACATGAAGGCGGAGGAGAGAGTGAGGAGCATCTTCTCCTACACCCAGGACCCGGAGGAGACGGCCCGGGCCCTGATGGCTCTGAAGCAGCGAAAGAAGGACAAGTTCCTCCAGATCGCCGGCATGGTCCGACAGCTGCTCAAACTGCGTTGACTGTCTCTCTCTGTCGGCTCTTGTATGAGCCGAATGTGAAAACACTCCCGTTGTGATTGGGCTGCCGCCGCCGCCGCAGGTACGGCTCACCTGTCGCCTGGAAATGTGCGGAGGTGAATGTGCAGCCGGCCGCCTGGAGGGCAAACATGCAGCAGCTGTCACCTCATGGACGGAGGTGACAGTGGAGAGTCCCGCCATGAGCGGATGGAGCAAGAAGAACAGAGTGGGAATATGAAGGGCATACACGTCTTCCCTGAGACTTGAATTCATGAATGCATTCCTGTGGATGCGTGACTGTGAAGCAGCACCTTGTACAAGTGCACACCACCGCGTTGATGCTGGTGTAAAGCTGCAAAATGAGACTTTCTAGTGCCGAAGAACCTACATAAATGCCTGTCCTGAACACATGCCTTGTCTTTCAGCTTAACTGTGTAACATGAACACTGTCATTAGTGGCCACTAATGTGTTTTGTCACTAACATGTTATAACATGATGATTTGCATTTATGATATGTTCCTTTGTTTGTCATTTTTAAAATAAATTATTGCATTGTATACTAAAGATGAATGCTTGTTTGTCCTTCTTACACACCTTTTATATGGTTTCATTAGTGTGACATTAGTGCCAGTTATTGTCATATAGGTTGAAATGCATCCTGTCCAGGTATGGGAAATTATATTTCTGGCTGTTTAGGCTTAATTATGGCTCTAATATGTTGTATGTAAGTACAGATGAAATTAGAAGACAGCAGTGGAAGTACAGTGTTGACCATGTTGTCCATCCATGAGGACAGACAACAAAAGAAAAGGAGAGACTGCAGTGAACACAAGAGTAAAATTATATTTCAGCTCTGTTTTCTGTGAAAAAAAGAGAAAAAAATAAGCTCAGAAACAAGATTAAATGATTGTAAGCATGATTTTTTTTTTAAAAACAATTTGACACATAACACATTTTAACCATCTGCCAACCAACAGCTGTGACCTCTGTGTGGTTCATAAACAGGGAAACCCCTTCAGTAAAACAATCCAAATCATCACAGAGAAGGGAAGCTGATGTGTTTGTAGTAACTGTGACATTAGTTGTAGACAAACACATCACAGAGCAATGCAACAGCTCATGTGTAGAGTGTTGAGTCATGTAATCTGGGATTAGGTTACTGTTTATTTCCCATTAATAAAGGAGGCTCATGGTGTGCATATTTCTGCCTGTATTGTTTTGTATTCTGAAGCAGCAAGGGCATTTCAAGGGAATAGAGTTACACATGAGATAACCTTCATTGGGTTTCCCTAACAGCGCTGTGTGCCTCAGCAGACCGGTGTGAACCAGTTTGGCTCAGGTTGGGCAGGGAGGGAGGGAGGGAGGGGGGTGGACGGCTTTCTCCGCACAGCGTGTTTGCGTTGGAGTCTATTTAATCATCCCTGCTCTTTAGATAAGAGCCTGTCTAAGTAGCATTACAGGGTTTAGACCTGTAGAGGCTTCGCTCCCTCGCCCTCTGATTCTTCACTCTTAAGAAAATGATATATGACCTGCAACCAGAAACCACATTTACCCCCCACTAAACACCCTTTTTGGTGTTTTTTACAGCATTTCATTGGGTTGTGCACAGCAGGCTTTGCTGCAGACACACAGATCACTTGAGTGGATGCCTGCTAATCTGCTTGCTTTGATAGTCCCCGTACCGGTTCAAACCAGTTCCCTGTGTTGTTGTGCATGACGACATCTGACTGTGTGTGCTTCTGGCATGTGCCGAAAGATACGAGCAGCTCAAGCAGGCTATCACTCACCCCGTGTTGGGGAACTCTCAGGTGAATAATCACCTGAGACTGGTTAAAGAAGAGTTTGTGTGCTGACGCCAGAACCTAATTACTTTACGCCACACAGCAGACAGCCAGATGCTGCTCCCTCTAACTTTAATCCAACTGTCACTATCTGACAACTGCCAGCTTAGAAACAAGACAAATCAAATGTAAGCAAACGGGAAAATGTATCAAATAATGAGAGTAACATTAAATATAAGTTTGTTTAATTCAATAAATTGGGTGTGTCTTGAAGATGTTTGACTCATGTTAAGGTACAAACACCACCATGATAATTAGTTGAACTATCCTTTTAAAGTAATAATGTCTGGAAATAAGCATTTAACTACTAATAATTGGTTTTTTGAGTGTATGTATGAAGATTTAAATAATGATCTTCAGCTCAGGTTTCTGAGGTCACAGCTTCCACCTTTTAATTTACCACTTTATCACAGTTTGTTAACAATGCCGTCTATTTCTGCTCTTTTATCTCTCAGCTGTGCCTTTTGTTCGGCTCGTGTATCTCACACTAGGCAGCTTTTTTATTGACCCCCTTTTCCCTTTTAGGGCCATCCAATTGTTCAGGAAAAGAAAGCTAAATATTCAAGGCAATTGTCTTGGCCGTCTTAGTGTGTTGGCAGCGGCGAACTGTGTTGGACTGGGGCCTGTCGTCTCCCACCCTCTTCCTGCCTTTCATCAGCCTTAGAAACGGTGAAGCCTTTGATGTCAACAGACACTGTGGCAGACAGCCTTCCAACCTGGAGGACAGTAAGGGAGGAAGATACAGGGGGACGGGGGTGCAATTAAATTATATAAATGAGAATACAACAAATAACAAGTGTTTGTTTGACATGAAAATAAATAAAATCAGTAAGATTTTAAAACACTGACATGTTTACTGTATCCTCATAAGATGCATATTTATTGTTGTCCCATTGTTGAGATGTTTCAATAAGTGGTGCTTCAGATTTAGATGAAAGACCTGAATCTTCATCCTTCCTGTCTTCTGTAAAACATTAATGACAGAATAAACTTTTAGCCTGAAAAAGGGGAACAATTACAGCACCATTTCTCCTTACTTGGGCAGTCAAAACAAGATCTGTAAGGTTGTAAACTAGTGTATTTCTTGTAAATTCAGCCAGCGGGGGGGTTACATAGAGAGAGAGAAAGAGGGAAGCGAAAGAGAGAGGTGCTGTATCAGTGAGTACAGCGCAGGGAGTGGCAGACAGCTCGATTCCAGTGCAGACCGCTTCAAACAGGTCTGTGATGAGGAACTAAGCATGAGCTGTACACAGGCTTAGGATTAGTCAACGTTCGGCTGCCATAAAATCAACAGCCCACGGCATAAGTCAGTGTGTGATGAAATGGTGTGTGCTCTGACACTTGGCTGATCTCACGCTAACAAAAGGCTCCTCTTGACTCTATATTTAGCTTTTTTTTTAAAATCGTAAATCAAGCCAGGCAGCTGGTACTTTCCTGAAAAAGCCATCAGAGAGTGATCCAGAATTGGACAGCCGGTGACTAAAAGGATTAAATTCCCATTTATTAGAACAGACTTTTTTTTTTCACACTGCTTATTTTAAGAGGCTTTTTAAAACAAGTGGGGGAGTTTATCGTCAGCGACCGCCACAAGCTGCGCACATTTCCCCGGAAAGATGGTCACACATTGTTTGGATTGTTTAATACTAGCAAGTGTCTGTAATTTATCACTACGAGGTTTAATGAATCGTAGGTGATCCGTGGAAGAGAAACATGTCCTGAAATAGACTCTGAGCTGTTTAATGTTAGCTTCATGCATCAGGATGTGGTTTTGGTTAAGAACTGGGTTTAAATGGGGTCATTGTTTTTAGCCATGCTAGTGTTAATGTTGGTCTGTCAGTCCACCACCAAAAAACCTCAACAAAGATTTCCTGGATTATCATGATCCCCAGAGGATGAACCTCAGTGTCTTTTCATGTCGTCCCACCATCACGTTGACATTTTCAGTTTTTAGTGACATATCTGAACTGTTAGATGTATTGCCATGTCATGTGGCAGATATCCAGGGTGCCCCAAAGGGTGAATCCTCATAACTCTGGTGATCAGCTGACTTTTCATCCACAAAATTAATGATATTCTCATCAGCTGTACTTTAATTATTAAGCTAAACTAAGATGGAGAAAGTGGTAAAAACATGTTTTTCTACGGTCTCTTCATGTGAAACTCCACCAGGATGTGAGTAGTGAAGGTAGCCAGACATGTGAGTCATTCAGTTTTCTGGTTAAAACTCAGTGAACTTTGCTGAGCAACACTGCTCACATTTAGATAATTCTGTCTAATCATTAGTTACAGCTTGAAAGTGAAAACAGAGTCTGTCCTGAATGACTGTTTGGTGTGTCAGATTCAGATCCATTGTAATCCTCGAGCATCCTTCTCCTTAACTCTGACTGACAAAGTTGTCTCCTGCAGTGTGGAGTGTGTTTGATGCTTCAATCTGAAGCACGGCCCTATTTTCTCCACCACGTGTCAAAAGCAGCTGGTTGGCTGGCCGGTCAGGACAGAGCAAAGGTCAGAGGGTTATGGTGATGTAAGATTCATAAAGGAAGAGGGTCAAATGTGCAAGAAGAAGACCAACGCAGGAAACAAGTAGACAGCGACTGTCCGAGACTTTACCTTGAAGCGCCGGCCTGTCTGACTCACAGCTTTTCCCACAGGGGCCCCATGTGTGTAGAGGCATCATCCGGATTAGCTCATGATGGGAATACAAAAGAGACAGACCGAAAATGAAACACATTCCTTGGCATCAAAGAAGGATTCCTGGAATTTGGCACATTTGCAGTCTCTGATTGTCTATGTGCAGATGTCATTCACTCGGGAGCACATCTGTTGTTTTTGGATGAGTCAGTCTATTGTGCATGTTTGCCCTCACTGGGGTATGTGATTTGCTCACATTAACGCCATACTGCATGTGTTGCGTCAGTGGTCTGCGTCGGAGGTGACCCCTGCCAGCTGGATGGCACCCGCAGAGGGACCACGGTGCTTCAGCCACATCCCGAGCAAAATGTTCAAAACATCATGGCTGCTTAGAGCACGCTGTGGTTTGCGACAGCAATCCTTCCTGTTACTGTCGCTGTTGTCACTCTGGCGAACGCGGGATGGATGGCGATGATGGCCACCTAGTAGTGGATAGAAAATATAGCCATATATGGTAGAAGCGCCGTTACTCCGGGGAAAAATGAGTTTCCATGTTGTGTATTTATGAGATTAAATTCTTTCCTCTGAAAACTGGTCATTCTCTCTCATTATTTGATTGTACTTGATTTTGTTAAGATTAAAGCTCTTGTAAAGCTGCATTACTGTATGTTAACACACACATTTTAATAGCTTGAGAGAAAAAGAATATCACATTATTCCCATTTCCAACATTCCCTGGGAGTTCATCCATGCAGACTGAAAAATCACAGCTCAAGTCTGGCAGTAAACAGAACTACAGTAAACCCTAAACAGGAGTAAAGCTACTCTCACCTGTTCCTCAAAGTGCTGTGAGCTTGTTGAATCTTCAGAGTGAAGTTGGGAGCAACCTGCTGAAAGACACACGATGGAAGTAGATTAAAAACATAAAGGATTTAACATAAAAATGCAACATGACATTGTTACCCAGCTGCAGGAAATGATATATTGGAAGAGGGTGAATGAGGCTTTGACACATTGTGCTGACCAGCCTGCACACACTGACCTGCAGTGACCTGGTCCTGGTCCTGGTCCTGGACCTGGTTGTAAAGCAAGCTCAAGAAAGCTGGCTCACTTGCTTTTGAACTTTCCCTCCCGTCATCCATTTGATATGATATGAAGCATCAAGTGAAGCATGATTCATAACAAAATAGTTAGTTGACAGCTGATAGTGATTCCTTATAATGATCACCAACTGGAGGTCACACTGGCTGCGCTGCTTCATGTTTCAACTCCAACTTGAGATAAACGACAGAAACCGGCCTCATCCGGTATTAATCCTGACCACCTCGGAGAGTAAGTGCTGTGTAAGCAGACAGCGAGGGCTGACTCTTCCACAAAATGTTCTGACCTTTAGTAACCTTTGCCTTTGTAACTCTGTCTCTTTGACAGGACGGTCTGTTCTTTGAGTTTGTGTGAGATGAGTCCCTGGAGTTACAGCAGAGGCATGTCCAGGGTTTGGTCAGGATGGGGGCCTCTATTGTTCGCATTTGTCTGTATCAGTGTGTGTTTGTATGTCGTGTAAGTGTGTGTGTGTGTTTTAGGCAGCTCTGGAGAAAGCTCTTTCCTGTGTGGCGCTGGAGGTTCCTTCTGGGGCTGGGCGGCCCGCAGACATGCTGTCTCGCTCCAGTTCCACCACAAGGCCTTACCATTGTTCTGCGCCTTACTGCCTTTGTCCTGTTCAGTCTGCCAACCCCCCACCTCTCCCACCCTCCTACACCTCCACCCTCTCCTCCTGTCTCTTGCCCTGCAGGTGCAGCTGATCCGTGGCCCAGAGAAGGAGGAAGTGCAGGCCTAGAAACAATAGCAGAGCCCAGCTCCTATTTATATATCAATTCTTTGTGTTATCTATGCGTTTGGCTGCTTATTTGGGGGTTTTGACATCAGTATGTGTAATTTTGTAACCAGACTGGATTGTAAAACCCCCTGTGTCAGCATATAAACATGTTCAGCCTGTTGTGGCCAACAAGATTATGGGATTCCCCCTTTGACCTGAGTTTAAAGTCCATTTTTATGCTACTTGTAGTGTCATTACTCACAGCGGATGCAGTGTATGGTTAACTGCATTAACATAGCTCAACGCTTTACAACATGTCAACATTCACACATTGATGGCAGAAGCTGCCATGCAACGTGCCAACCTGCTCATCAGGAGCAATATAGCACTTTTACACACACACACGCTCATTTTGGGGTTCAGATTGTTGCCCAATGACACTTTGACATGCAGACTGTAGGAGCCGGGGTTCGAACCACCGACCATCTGATTAGTAGACGACCCTCCTGAGTCATAGCTGCCCAGATACCGACACCTTTTATAGTTGTGATGTATTATTATGTGCTGTGGAATGCACCCATATCCCCCTCAGATATTATTTCATATTTCAAAAGCTTGATCTTATCACAGATGTGGAGGAATTAAACTGATAGCTGTGCTACCAGTTCTACACGTTCACTACAATAAATGTGTGATGTAATGGTGCTGTACAAAGGGTTGACACTATATCTGCCAGTCAAGTGTGATCTGTCAATGATATCTATCCTTACAAGTGTCCCGAGAGTACTTAAGAGTTACTGCAGGTCAACACTTACATTACAACACTGATCAAAGTGCTGGGTCAGTAAAATGTGGCAGACAGATAATGTGTTGTAGGGCAGTGAGTGCATGCCCGGGTGCATTTTGAAGCCTTTCTCAGACTAAATGGACTCTGGAGTGTAAATCACTGAGGGTGGAAAGTGAGATTATTGCCGTGCATTCACAACTGCATTTCTTTAGTACAAAATAGTGAGGACTTTCTCTTGTTTCCCATTTAGAATAATATTAAAGATGCCTTCAGAAGTGATATAAGTTAAAAATTCATCCCTGTTTGTTTTCTTTCAGAGACTCGAATACGATGCAATCTGCACCAAGAAAAACAATTTATTTGTGTTGAAATATTTTCTGGATTTGCAGATTACATTATTTTAAAAGATGTATGTTACAGAAAAGAATACAATTCTGTTTCAGTGTGAGGGGGCATGATGGTGCAGAGATAAAGCGTTAACAATGTGAAACATGAATCTCTCGAGGGAAACAAAGTGAAATGTGTCTGAATGAAATGTGACCTGCTCAAAACTCCACAGCTGAGGAGGAAAAATATGATCACTATGGAGGAAACAGGCACTGTTCACACAGCGAGCTCGTCTTATGACAACTGGAGCATTAAACTCTGAAAGTGTAACAAAGCACTAAAATGTTCTTGTGTCCTGTACAGCGTAAGACGTCCTCTGATGAGTCTGCAGTGCCAGCGGCTCTGCTTCAGGCTGAATGCTCACTACTAACATGCTGATGTTTAGCAGGTTTAATGTTTACCATGTTCAGTTTAATGAGTTAGCATGCTAACATTTGTTAACCAGCACTACACACAGCTGCACACTTTACACATCAGTGTTGCAGGTATTTTAGATTTTCCTCAGGCGTTGACAAACAGGCATCACAAAGCGGAGCGAGTTATACATACACACAAACACATTCATCACTCAGGGATGACTGAGAGTCAGTCTACTCTCAGACTGAACCAATCAGAGCAAAGCTGGATAACACTGTCTGATACTCCAATATAGGGACGAGACAGGCCTCTATGTGAAGGGCAAAAATAGAACAAAACATCAGGGAAAATATTATACAAGAACATAATAAATGTAATACACCTATTAATCATGTTTGTCTGAGATTGAAACGTTGCTCTGTTCAGTTCAATTTGCTGTGTGCTATCAATACGTTACCAGGTATCTATCTGTCTGTCTGTCTGTCTATCTATCTATCTATCTGTCTGTCTATCTATCTATCTATCTACTGCAATGATAATTAAAGATGAACAAAGAAACACATGCAGCCTCTGTCTGTTTATAACAAAGACCTTTTTAATATTCATTTTTGCAATTCCAAAGTGAAATGTGCACAACAATAGCTGCTTTCAAACACACAGACCTGCCCAACATCCATCAGCTGAGACAGGAACTTGATAAAGAGAAAGGAAACTGATATGGCTCAATTGCTCTGTAGCTGATCCATATCTGAGAGGCAAACGTCAGGCATTACGCCACTGAGAGAGCGGATATGTAGTCCGCCTGCTATAGTCACGCTTTGGTCCTGGCTGGGTTTACGTCTATGCTCTACATTAGCTACTGATGCGTTAAACAGCTGCTGTGCTCAGTTCATTAGGGCATCCAACATAATACACATGTATTCAAAGATACAATGCACTTTGTTCACTTGTGATATGGTTTGCATCATTTACTCCCTCCAGCTATCTTTCAATACAATCTTGCAAGAAATGTCCATAAGTGCTCCACAATCTTACACATCTAGTGGTTAATTTCACAAACACAATGGCTCCAGCGGTGGCCTGAGACTGAACTCTTCCAGCTCAGAATGACAGTCCAGCTGTTATGCTCATAAAAATCTGTCAGTGCTGATTACAGGAGGCAAAGATAAAATCTCCCACCTCTCTTAAATTTTGATCCAATGATTATGACAAGAGAGACAAGATTTGAACAATAGAAATAATTTTCTTACGTATTATTATGTAACAGTGTATCTACAGTACATCCATCACATTACATTAACATGCTAGCGCACCATGAGGCTGTAAAACTCCAGAAAACATCCAACAAATGATTTTTGGATGAATGAAAAATGTATAAATTACATCAAAGACTCACAACACTGGAAAATGTTCCCCTTAAAATATTTTTCTTTATATCAAAAAGTGTAACAACATTTCCAGCCCAGATTCTTCTTACCGCAAGTTTGACCTGAGAGGAGTCCATGTATCTTCAGTCAGAAGTTTATCATCTGTACAGCAACTATTTAAGACACATCACACTCAATTTATTGGGATTCTGGATAAACACAATGGGTTCATGGGAATCCCACTGCAGATATCTACGGTGTAGGTTTCAATACATAACTCAGCATCACCCCCACAATACTAGATGGATGTATCATGTGATCAGGCTTTAATTTCTATCACCCACAGTAGTGTTTAAATCTTTAATTCACTTTGTGATACGAGCAATGCTGAATGGGAGAGTTTTCTGTAAAGTCGATGTAATTCCTTTCATTCACTGTCTGCTAAATGTGGTGATTGCATTTAGCAGAAGTTTGCAGTGGACATGTCTTTACTAGGTACTGAAAAGCAGCAGATAACTTCCCCCCCCCCCCCTTGTTTCAAGTTATCTCCACTCTCAGCAGTCTCTTCTGGCATCACACACTTAAAAACATACAGTCCAAGATCCAGCTGGCAGGTAGTTCCATGTGGTTGCTCTGCAGACAGCGTAACCCCTTAATCTACACCATCAGCCTCAGCTGCTCTCAAGAAGAGAAGAAGCTGTAGTTTGAGTTTATGTTAGCATGCTAACATGCCAAACTTAGCATGTTATGATCTTTAGTTTTAGAAATATCCTGCTACATATATCATCCTCTGGGGACTATGAATGTCAATATGACTGTCAATATAAAGTTTTCCACGTCATCACAGTTAATGAAAAGGTTGCAATCCTGCATCTCTGCCATGAAAGTAAGGGTGTGGATATTGAGGAAGTGCGTATGCTACAACTCCCTGTGTTGGCGTCGGACATAAACTGGGAAGTGTGTGGAAGTCCTGGTGATACTGGGTTGGACTTACACTGATGGACCGACATTGTTGCGCCCTTGCATACCTAAAAGTCTCATTGTGACCCAAAATGCCAGATACGCCCCTCTGGCTGTCTGATATTACATGTTTGCTGTTAAACAGGAAAGTTTATTACCTTGAAACAAGACTTAACCTTTAGGTCTGTGAAGCTTTTCTCAACAAAGAGAAGAGATCCCAGAACCTGAACTGAAATATATACTGCATCTCATCCTCCCTCTGCTGCTGCCAAGATGTGAGAGGCTGTATTTATCTTGGCCTATAATCAACATCACCATGATAATCAGAGCGAGAGAGAGGCAGTCGGTAGTCGTTAGGCAGTGACGGTGGGCAATGAGGGCTCTTAATCTAGCAGCTGATGTCGGCTCAGAGCAGCACTGAAGATGAAGGCTTTGGCAAACCAGCAGGGCCACATGATAAAAGTATGACTGGTACAGAGAGGGACATTGTTAACAGAGGGGCTTTAATGGGGTCAATACTCTCAACTGCAGGTTTTTATCATGGTCATGATCTGTTTCACTTCGTTAAGAGGTATCTATGAAATGCATGGAATATTTCATGATAAGAAAACAAAGGAATACTTATTAACACATGCCCTTATTTGTAATTTCCTGTCATTTCTCCTCTTAAGCCTTATTTTTCTTGACACAGAACTGACTCATTGAAGTGTTCATGTAACACAGAGAGTTTTTCACACAGTATCAGTGTCAACAATGGGCTGTGAATAGGGGAAGAGATAAAAAAAGCTTTTCAAAGAGTTTGGAATAAATTCCACTGAACATAAACAGTGGAAAAAAATAGACTTGTGAGTGTTGGGGGAAGGTTGCTACAATAACAGACCATCTAACATTTATGTTCTTAATAAAGATGAAAACTTTTCAGAAACAAAGGCACTGAAAGATGTTTTCTAAAATTAAATATTTGTATCTTAAAATATATCTAGTACATTAATCTAAATCATGTGACCTCTGTCGTCCTGCTAAAGTGAATATGATGCATGTTTTGCACATAATTCATGCAAGTTGAAAAATACAACTGCAAATGTGTTTCCAATACAAGTAATCTCAGTGTATATTTGTGTCTATAGTATCTAAATTTAAACATATATTTCCCTCCAATTTCACTTTTTGGATTATTTTGCATAAACAGATTGTGTAACATGAAGTATTCCTGTGTTTCTAGTTAATAGATGGACATTTGGGCTCCATTATCATTGACTCCTCCAACCTGACAGACAGTAATTGTTTCTTCTTCTTCTTAGTTATCAATAATTTTTTACTGGAAAGTGACTTTACATGACTATTTCCATTATAACCAGTAAATAGCTGGAATGAAGCGTCTCAGTAGTGAAACCCAGCCAGTCCAACAGTGAGCTGAGGACATGGGAGGTTTTTGGGCTGCACACAGAGCATTAACACACTCAACAACAGTGAGTAAAACCTACGACAGTGAGTATCTGCCTGCATGTGCTTGGACCGCCCTGCCTGCCCCAGAACCGGTTTCAAACCTGTTCAGATTAACCTTGTGGGTCAAGTCAGATGGAGCTGGCGAGAGCATAGCAGAGCACACCGCCCCTTTATCCAGGCAGCCTGGCACCTACGGCAAAGCCTATAAGCAGATCAGCTGTCAGCCGGCCAGAACAGATGTATCACAGCATACACTAAACAGCAACCTCTACTGAGCCGGCAGAATTGAGTGTTTTAGTGACACAATTCTGTGCTTGTCTCCTTGGAGAGCTGAGTTTGGGTTTGTTTTTAGAGCACTGTCCCTTTATTCGGTGCTGTGATCCAGCCAGAAGTGCTTACAAGGACGGGCACATCCCTCTTAGTGTATCTGGTAATGCTCAGAAACCTTGCGAGGGACAGCCAGAGATCAGCGGCGTCCAAATCCTGCTCAGCTTTTTTTTTTTGTTTGCATCAAAAACCGGGATGACAGATCAGTGGCTCCATACCTGCAGATGATGTATGTTCAGTCAGATTTAGAGCCATGAGAACACACTGGTGCAGCGAGAAGTTACTAACCCTAAGCTTATTATTGCCCACAATCATGAGTCATGCATTTACTCTGGCAGGAGTTATGTCACAACACAGGAGGTCAGCCTCTTCAGGAAGCAGTTCAAAGCTTGTGGGCAGCTTGCAGTTTGCCACGAAGTTAATTTTCGTTAGTTTGCACAAATTATGCTTTCAAGGAGGGAAATTACAGTGTCTCCAAACCCCAAATCTCTCATCATTTTTGGCTCTATGTTAGCTTGATGTTGTGGAATGGGATGCTCTGTCTATAATCTTTCTCCCCTCTGATCCAAGCCACTAGAACCTTCATCTGTTTGGCTGCTGTTTTTAATGATCTGAACCTGTGAGTGTAAATGCAGTGGGGAGCATGGAGAACCACTGGGACAAAAGACTGTTTGCATTGAATCAAAGACAGCAGGTAGAGACGAGTGTGAAGCACGGCGACTTCATGTGCCTGTTGACTCAGCAGGGCTTGTCTACTACCTGGAGCAGGTAAACACTGAGATGAGATGGATGAGATTACTGTTGGCGTCCACGTGGAGCCTTGAAAACTGGTTCAAACCTGCTTTCTTGATTTTGCATGCACAATGGGACACCTTCTTTGTTCTTTGCACTTGCGTTACCTCGCTGATATGTTCTGTTCTCAGTCTCACTGATCTGTGTATGGATGGCAGGATTATGGCCCAGAGGTCATAGGTCAGATCACTGCAGTCTGCTGTGTCTATCATTAGAGCCAGGACCCTTTCTGATACCATCTGAACACAAACGTATTTTAGTATGAATTAAAATTTTGTTAAAAGTGTCATTTTGCATTTAGCATATGCACATCCTCAGCTGCATCGGCAAGAATTTTCTAAAACAGGTCCATGTTATGATTTTTTTCTCTACTATCATTTAAATCATAATGACTGAGTTTCACCTTCAGGCTCGTTTGGGTTCAGAGAGAATAGACCAGAGAGGATCAAGTGTGGATGCAAAGTGGAGAGCGCCATCTGGTGTTACAACAGTATTACAGTAATATTCTGAAAATCATTCCATTTATTTGGAGGATATTGTAAAAAATATTTAGTATGATACTTTATCTATTTAACTACTTTATTTTACTCTCTATTTATTCGGTTTTGTCCAGCTGCTACACTGAGGATTGCTGCCAAACTGTATTTCTATCTATCTAAATGTTTTCTCCTCCACAGTCACTGGATGCATAAGCTGCTCCTTGTCAAGCCATGTTAGATATCACACAGCAGTAATGTTTCAATCAAATATAAGTGCCTGACTTTTATTTTTCTCTTTATGAATCTCTCATGCAAAACAAATTAACTGACTAATCGTAGCTAATACTGTACCAGACTGAACAGATTGCCATGTTAATTCATGTATGTACAAACAGATATATAAAAAAGTCATAAGCTGCCAGGAATTATGCATTTGCATAATTATGTATGCATTTGCTGTATGGTGCATCAGTGGATGGTCACAGAAAAGTGAGATATGTAATTTAACTCACATCCTGTATGTCAGGAGTGTTTCTACAGTAGCTGATGGTCACAGTTTTATAGCTTAGATAATATCATTTATGGCAATATTTAATGGAACTTAACTACTCTGTTTAGAAAAAGCTCTTTTTCACAGAAGACATACTGACTTATCATAGCAGGAAAAGCACAGGTTTCACTAATAACATTAACGATGTCACTGAATGGTGACATCGTTAGTGAAAAGATGTGGCAGTGTGAGCCTGCATGAATCATACTGAAGCAGCTAAATGAAATTCAGCCATCATTAATGTTCCTACTGTGACATATCAAAATGTCTTCTGTGAAAAAGGCCTGTTTAGGTTTTTCCACTGAGTTAACATGCATACATCACAGCTCTGGAGCCAGAACACCTAACTGAGATGCACCCTTAATTAAGATTAATTAAGGTTATTATTACACCTGGGGTCTTACCACTTATCTGCAGATGTGATAAAACCACTGCAAACACTGCTGCAAAGGTGGGTCTAATTATTACTGTAATACAGATTCAGTGTACACTGTCATCAAACTCTCACTTGTTTCTTTAGATAATCACACCATCTATTGGTCAAAGTACGTACTTCAACTGTGCTGCTTCTATAAATCTTTGAGCCCTTGTATCCTAACAAAGCCCTGATTCTACTACCCAAATATGGGTTTCTGACTTCTTGGCCTGCAGCAAGAAGTCAGAAACACACTGCTAACCAAACAAGAGCATGATACAAGCATGCATTGCTCTCTGGGTGAAACAATAAACAAAAGAGCTCCAGGCAGGAAAGAATGGCGCTTCCTCTGTTTGCATCCAGCAGCTGGAGCTATTTTCTATCCATTTGCTATGCAGATTCTTTACATTGTGCTTTGTTCAGATTCCAATGGTCATTGTTGCTGCTGCTAATTCCACAATTTGTCACAGCAAGCTAAACAGATAGACACAGGAGGGAAAAAAGCCCAGAACAAACATGAGGCTTATGACTCATTGCGTTTGATGCTTGCCAGGGAAACAATGCTTTGATCTACTCAAAGGAAAAATTACACTATGACTCATTTTCTATTATACTCAGTCCCACTACAAGATGTACAGTAGGACAGTGGGACTTTAAAAGAGTGATAACTGACAACTCATTAACAACATGTAGTATGCAAATGAATCTTTTGAGCAATTCTTCTGCAAAATAATAACCTTTTTAAAAACTATTATCCCAAGAAAGTGAGTCTCAAAGGATACAAAAATGTTTTCTTTAAATCTATTATGCAGTGAAGGGTTTGCTGAAGTGACAACATGAGATTGTTTCACTTCTTAGTTCTTCTTATCACAAACCACCTCCTCTCAAATCCCCAGACAGTGAATGAATTGTACTTAATGTGAAAATTAGCTCAAAATGTTCTGAACTATGACTCAGCTGAACAGATTGTGGATCTCAAATCACACATTTAATTTCTAAAGATGTTCCATTTGATTCATTTTCAATTATTTAATACAGACCTGAATAACTATGAAAGTGCATCAAAATGTTGAAATCAGAGATGTGAAAACATTCTTTACGTAACGCAGGTCTGGATGAACAGACTGTAACGTCTCATTGATGGTATTTAAAATCAATACTTTTGAAACTGACAATTTCTAAAATTCAGAAAAAATTCAATACAGTCTTTCAGGAAATGTATTTTTGTTAGTGTGTAAAACATTTTCATGCACAGTGTTGTGGAACCTGATCCAAGAGTTACATGAAATAAATTAAAGGAATTAAAGGCTCTTTAGTTCAATTCATTTAGTTAAATGATCCAAATGATCTTGTCTTGTCATATCAGTCTGCATGTAAACTACATTCCCACACGACAATAAACTGATGGATTACATAATTCAAGAAAGTTTTTAAGAATCAGCTAATTTTCATACCTACGTAAATGAATGTAAAACAGTAGCAGTAATATATCTGAACATCTGAACCTTTACAGCCTGATCTGTAATTAATGAGTTACAAATCAAAATAAAATCAGTGTTACGATCCTTTAAATCCTCTTAATTCCTAAAGGATTGATGTGGTTTTGATCAGTTCTACAACTAATATGTCACCAGACTGAATGCATCAGCATGCTTGTGACTGGAAGTTGACTTATAACACCAGAATATGACTGGTCCTGTGCGCATAGTGAGGAAGTGAAAAAATGTGACCACAAAGAAAAATACGTCATGATTACAGCTCATATTAAAGGTTTATGACACTAAATGATACATGACTCTAAACTAAACCAAAAGTTTAACAGAGAAGCAACCTTTGTGAAAGCGATTAGGTCATCGTGGTTCTTATAAAACCCCGCAGCGTCGCTGGAGCGTTCAAGGCCAAAGCAAATAACCAGTTGTTCTCAGTGATTGCTGCTGCCAGTTGCCCGGCTCCGCACCGGGCCCCTGAGCCGCTCTGCAGCAATATGTTTCAAAACAATTCAGCTGCGTTTAAGGAATCAAGGGTAAAAAGGTTATAGATTTTATAGTCAGGGCCGCGGGGCTGGCAATACAGGCTAATCTGACAGATATTTCTATTGTTGCTGTTGGTAATCTAATGCTCCGATGGCCCTCTCTCTTCCTCCCTCTGTGTTTTCCTCCTCTGTATTTCCTCTCCCCCACCCACTGTGTCTTCTCCGCCTGAACTGAGCGTCGCCAGGCCACCAAGATGGTTATAATTATCTTGACAAACGGAAATATGGTTGTTGGATTTGACACGGCCATTTTCACTTTAATTGCTGTTTGGATGCCAGCAGCGCCTTTTGTCGCGCGGCACAGTTTAATCATTGCGGGGGAGAGAGCTGGTGTGTGTGTGCAGCCCCAACCAGAGCTATCAGCATGGAGATGAGCTGAAGTGTCAGCTGTAGCACATAAACACAGACTTTCAGCACACAGAGCGCCACCCGTAATTACAGAGTCAGAGCCGCCATGCGTCGCTTGAGTAAGACGAATCAGAGAAAAGACCTGAAAAGAATTAGTTTGACGTCAAGAGCAAATGATGAAATCTTGGATTCTGAACCCACCTGAGAGGAAGAGATAATAAATAATTGTTGTTCTGCTCAACTGGAAACGTCTTGTGCATTTTAAGGTGGCGGTTTGATACATGACACAGACATGACTCATGGGAGTTCAGCTGTATGTTTCTCACTTTTTTTTTTGTTGTTTTTTGTTTCAATAGAAAATAAATTAAAGATTAAAAAGGTCAAAATTGACTCAGTAGCAAAAGAAATATCTTTGACTTTGACTCCCCAGTATGGATCACTGCATTTTCATTTCCTGTAATAACACTAACTTCTCTCTGTTGGACCCTTAAAGGCCCACGTCTCTCTAACTCCACAGACCCAGTTTGTAATTCTGGCGTCCTGAACAATCTGAAATCTCCCTGCAAGTTTAAAGTCCACTTCTGCTCTTGTTCCTTCAGTTGGATGTTTGAGCTTCATTGTGCAGAATTGTCCCACCCTGTCTGGACTTTGTGTGTTTTTTGGTCTTTTTATGTTCTTGTGTTCTTTGGGATCTCCTGGTTTGCAGTTCTGTTTAGTCCTTCTGGTCATATGGGTCGTGTTATATTTGGACTGCCTTTTGTTGTTTAGCCTGGTGTGTTGTGTACTTTAGTTTAGGTTCATGGTGGTTCTTGGACAGGTCGGTGTGGGTTGTATTTAGAGTATTGTGTTTTCTGGGTTTTGGTTTTGTTACTGTGTTTCCCTCGTTAGCTCTACTTCCTGTGTTTCCCTCAGCCAATCACTCCCAGCCTGCCCGTGTGTCTCGTCACCTGTTCCCCCATTCCCTGATTAGTTTAGTCTGTATTTAAGGTCTGGTTTTGAGTTGAGTCTTTGTTGGATCATTCGTTTTGTCTCGTCTGCTGGTTCTGTTCAGCTCTGTTTGCCTGTTCTTGACCATCCATGATTAAAGGAGATTTTCCAGCCTCTGCGTTTGGGTCGACTCCTGCTTCCCCACCCTGACGCAGAATGATGTACGTGCAGAGTTTGACACTAGAAGGCTGTTTTCACAGCCTGAGTGGTACATCTCATGACGTAAACTAGAATCAGTGGCGTGCCCCTTTATGAAAGGCAATCACAGACGTTATCACATCATTTAGATGTTTAAAGCTGTTACTTCATGAAAACCCCAGTGTATCCTCAGTAATGTTCAACCAATAAATTTGTCACAAAGTTTTTGGCCTGTTCCAACAAATCATACAATAGGATTTCTTTTTTGCTGAAAACAACTAAAAATTTTGAAATTTTCACCCCTGATGAAAAGTCAGAGCATCAACAAAGTTACTACAATTCATCCTGAGGGGAGATTTTTGTACGTTATATTATCCCAATCCAGCCAGTAGTTGTATTTATTTAAGCCATTACACTATAGCACGGCTGAAAATATTTATTACAGCTGCTTTAAGGAAGTACTGACATCAATTAAAGATTTCTGACTGAATAACAGTCTTCTGATGAATTAAGTGTTCTTTTAAAGTCGGTGAGGGTATCAGTGCCTCTCAGTTTATTATTAATATTTAATAATTTTATCCTCAGTTTTCGGGTCAGGTTTTGATTTAAAATGTGTTATTAAAGTATTTGCAGTATTATATAAATGAGTTCATGGATGCCATTATTTGTGTCATCACTGGGTTCGAATTAAAAACATACATTTGACTTTGTCAGAGTTGTAAACAATTTTAAAATTCATGAGAGAAAGATGGGTGTCACACAGTTCACCAAACTTTCTTCTCTCTTACACTCAGAAGCTGTCATATGCCAGCAGTCAGAGCTGGAGAGGTAATGCTTCGTTAATGCTTTCTGTGTGGCGAGACAGGCATGATCCCTGCCTGCCCTTGATGATGACGCACAGCTGAAAACAGCTGATTCACGCTTCATATGGAAATGAAGGTGATGGCGTGTGCGCGACCCATGATATTGACCTCCCACAACCCCTCACAACGAAGAAGGAACTGGCCAGTGGTTTCAGTTCCTCTTCATTCAGCTGCTTCTGGATGTCATTAGAGTGACCAGACACCGCAATACCACAAGATCGTCTGGGACAGGCATCAGACAGGCGAGAGTGTAACAATTAAATATAAATCTCCAAAAGAACAGGAAGCACAGACTGGTTCAGACACGTTTTTGTAACCTGAGCTAATATCCAAACAGTCTCATTTGTCCTCTAGATTAATTTAAAGGAGATTGTATCTCTGACCTCCTACCCAGTGATCCTGTCTAACCCCATTAAGCTGAGTAGGATGTAGCCTTCAGTCACAGGAAGCATAAATGCACACACGTCATCCTGCGAGGGCGCTACGGTATACGTTCACCTTGTAACTTCATTTATTTTGACGTGTAGACTGAAGGATAATGATCCTGCACTACACCTTCCTGCACATGCAGAGTATCAAATTATCCACATCACTCATTAAAAATGTCATATAACAAGTACTAACCCAAGCTTAATGTGTATGACACTGGGTGACATTGGCTTGCATGACATATGTGACATGTATGAAGTGAAACCAGAGGCGGCGTTTGCACATCAGGGGTAACACACACACACACACACACACACACACACACACACGTGGTGAAATTGCTCCACATCCAGTCTGGTAATTACACAGACGCCCTTGTTGTTTGCGGCAGCATCTGGCTTAAAATATGGAAGCAGATCTAGATCTGTAGATAGGGTGAGAAAATCTCTTGCCTGCGAGGTGCCTGGAAGCCGCACGCTTTCTCCTCGCCGTTGCTCCCAGTCCTTTGATGGGCTGGAGCCGGAGAGGAAGTGCATGGCTGAGCGTGGTTAATTCCCATCGGGCCTCACGGAACGACAACAACCAGGGGGCACTGAGAACTCATGCAGCCAAGTTAGATGCAGCAACAGTGGTGAGCATGAATGTTTAATGGCCTGCTTTACAAACAGAAGACACACGTTTGGCAGTGCGTGAATCAATTAAATAGACGGAGGAGACAGAGGATGTCACATATACTTGACGCTGTCTATGGAAATTAACAGTGCAGCATATACTGCACAGTCTGGTGTGTCCTTGCCTGTGACAACGTAGCCTGATCAGTGTTCAAGGTCCTCCTACTGTATCCTTGTGTCACATCGTACTGTGAGATGATACACTGTAAATTGTCAAGATGCTTTATCCAATATGGCTCATTAACAGTGCTGGTAGCCCCTTGTGTTTATACTGTTCATTAACAGTTTTAATTATGCCAAGAGGGAAACTGCATTTCCATATAGTAATTGTAAAAACGCCTTTTACATTAGCAATTTCTTTGATTATTTTAATTTATACAGACTAAGAATGAAGGACTTACACACTTCTGAGATCTGTTGGCCCTCCACTTTGATCCAGAACTACTGGATGAATTTCCATGAAACTTTGTAGACAGACATTCATGGTCCACAGAGGATGAATCATACTGACTTTTCCTCTTGTGCTACCATGAGGCTAACTGTGGTGTCCAATGAAATGTCTAAACAGCTTTAGGATGGTTTGCCATGAAATATAATACAGATATGCATGGTCCCCAGAAGACGATCTCCTGAGCTTCACCAGCAGATGAACATTTACACATATCCAGTGAAATATCCTCAGATCTGACCTTTCCTTTAGCGCCACCAGCAGTTTGAGGTTTTGTTTTTTTAGTGAAATATCTTGACAACTACTGGATGCATTGCAATGACATTCATGGTCCCTGCAGATGAGCCCACTGACTTTAACGATGTCTTAATTTGTCATCTTGATGTCATGATGTTTAGCACTAGCGTGTTTAGTGCACACACATGGTAAACATTATAACCGCTAAACATCAGCCTGTTTCACACTGTAACAAATTGTTTGTTTGGATTCATAGAAGAAATCCAGAGATATTATTTACTTAACTAACTATAAATAATCTCTGTCTGTATGTCTGTGTGTCCTTCGTGTATCTCGACAACTGTTCATCTGATCAACTTCACTTTGACAGGTGTATTGCTGAGGACCAAAGGAAGTGCAGTGTCAAATTTGGTGCAATTTGAACATGCGACAGATTCAATAATAATTAATAAACTTTGAATAAACAAGTGATCAGAGAGTCGCTTCACTCTGCAGCAGCAGCAGGGCGGAGCCAGACGGAGGTAAACCTGCCATCAGAGGAGGAATGGAGGACGTCTCACTTCGTTTGATAACGTTAAAAGTGATGCTTTGTTGTTGGCTTCCCGACTCATTTTAAAAAAGACGAGAGAAAAAGAGAGAGAGAGGGTGAGCGAGCAACAGAGAGAGAGAGAGAGAGACAGAGAGAGAGAGAGAGAGAGAGAGAGTGAGAGAGAGCATGGCAGAGTAAGGAGAGGGAGCGGTGGAAAGCTTTCTGCAGTATTTTCATGTCATTGGCTGCTTCCCATGGGCAGTTCAAAACCTGTATGCAAATAAACCCACAAAATAAACAATCTGAGAACCCAATAAGATTGATCCACTATATTTTAGGAAAGCTCTCTGTTATGTGTTTTATCTTTAAATGCAGCCCTCATTATACTTGAAATGAGAAAAGATCCACTATTACAGTACTTAACATCTTAACAGCTTCTTTCATGTTGTTGGTGTGCATACTCATTCACAGCCCACATCAACTGTATTCATTTTTCTATGCGTTGAAGTAGCAGCCGGAGGCCGAGCAGTCGGCATGTTTTGCACTTTTTATTCTGAGGGAATAATAATGTTGCTGATTACAGTTGTAAACAGTTACCTCCCTGACCTTGGCTGCACTATTAATCCCTCCAACTGTGACTTTATCCACAAAGTCTTTGCAGGACAGCATCAGCATTCACCTTAATACATCATGTTCTGAATTAGTTATCCGAATCTAATACTTTGGCACCCTCAGGGTGGATCTTATGTCGTTCAACACTGGTAAAAAGATCGCTTAGTTGTAATTTGATGAACATGCTTATGATGAATGGCTGAGATGGAAGATTAGATGCAGTAAATTAATAACTAGGTGTTATATTTGATATCCATATTATATTTGCAATAGTGAAGATGTTCTTTTATAATTCCTGCATGGGAGCTCATGCCAGTCCTGTGAGACAGCGAATAAATTGATGTGATTTTAACCAGAATGAAAAACATTAAATTGCCTGTGGATTAATTATAAAACAAACATAATGAATCTGTTTTTTTTTAAAGCCAAATAAAAGATTGGATGAGAATCAAAGAATGTTTCTGAAAAATGTGTGGAACTGAAAATCTTTACTGGAAAGTGACAGTATAATCTTGACTTCTCCTGGTCAGATCTTCTTAGCACGGTGACAGTTATCCTTGTGCAGAGTGGAGATAAGAAACTTTTAATTTGCACCTCTCCAGTTGTCACTGCTAATCTGTCAGAGATAATATGCCTCTTCAAGCCCATCAAAAAGACTAATCAGCAGCAGCTAACCTGATATGCTACACTCCAAGCAGCTGGCCAATTTAACACGACACCTATACAGAGGTCACACGAAATAAGATTTGAACACTCTTACTTTGATTTTAGTAACATGTTGAATTCAGACATTGTACATTTAATGGAGTGTTGTGTGTTTTTATTACAACTAGAGGTGATATATATATAGACTTGTTACATCAGCTGTTATTTCCCATTCCAGCACCTAAAGGTTTGTTAAAAAGCACTACAATGCACCTTTGAGTGATTTCAACCACAAGAGAAAATACAGAGAAAGTGCATCTTCTCTGCAGCCAAGAGAGGCGGGACTGTGCTTTCAGTTGGTCAATATGATAGTATAGAATTTCCTTCAGAGCTCAATGATGAAGGGTCTGAATAACGGCAATCACTGGTGCAGTAATGTGTTAATTTAATTTGGAGCAGTATCTCACCAGAGGGATCATTTATATTGAACAGGGATAAAGTGTTTCATATGCAAACAGTAATGTGTTCATCTTTAATGTCAAGCCACATTATGTAACCAACATAAGCTCAGTTGACATTTAATAAAAACCCTCATTGGAGAGGAAAATGCTTCAGTTGTTTCCTAAATGAGGCCTTTAAGTTGTAGTTTATATAGATGTAAATTAGATGTGTACAATTTGATATATAGTGATAATTTGACAGAACAGTAACACTTCGGCTAAACACACTTACACTCATCAAAAACATTTTTTCGCTTAACATTTAGAAGTTGAGAACAGTTATTTTAAGAGTAAAGGCCACATTTAAAATGACAAAATTTTTACTGCGAAATCAATTAATTCCAGTAGAACTGTCACGATGAGAAGATTGTCTCATGGGAACAAAATAAATTTGAGCACATTTTTCATCTTGAGTTAAACTTTGTGAATTTTTACACACAAATTTGTGCAGCTGACCGTTAGCTGTTAGCTGTTAGCTGTTAGCTGTCAGACCACTGAGGCAACAGAGAGTTGGAGAGTCTGACATGGATGCTATCATTAGCATGGTTGCAGCATCCATTTATATCTCTCTGAATATAAACGGCCCCACAAAGAGAAAAGGTTTGCAGACAGTTCTGACAGGAGTCGACATAGTACAAATATGTTTTTGTTAAGGGACTGAGCTAACTAAGTTTGCTAGCTCAGCAAGCCTTTGTCCCCTTCAGTAGCTCTTTATTGAATGACACAATGAAGTGTCTGCTTATCAAAATGCCAAGAGGGAGTAAACTTCACAGTACAGAGAAATTAGAAAGCAGCCCAGAGAGCTATTGTGACCTAAAAATGCTAATCTGACTGGCTAGCTTGCTAGCAGTGAGCTCACCAGCTACAGTAGTTTAGCCTTGAGAGTAACCATGATGAATTTGAGTGAACAAGAAATTTCATGAAACACCTTCTCCTAAGAATCACATTTACAGTAACATTTACATCTGTATATATCTGGATTAAAACCTTCCACTAACTTTGAAATCTATTTCTTATGAAAGTCTGCTGCTTGCAGGTCGATGCCCACGTCCCATCATGCATCTGAAATACGAGAGCCTGCGGACTGACATTTTCTAATGTCAGAGATCACTGTGAAAAATCCCTGAAATATTCCACGGGTGTCCCCTTGCACACATCTGCCCTCTGCTTCCACATTCTCCCATGCACTATTAACTACTGGCGTTTATACTGATGCCTTTCAATATTGATATGACAGCATCCTGACAGACTTGTCAATTAACTTGGAAGACTTCAAACAAAGGACCCGGTGAAAAGCTCTCGAATGACCTTCCTCCCACCGGGGGAAATTAATGCTACATGGAGTATTTTCTCCAGGATCTGATTACAAAGAGGAGATAGTATTTCAAATAACGCACCTGCCACTCAGGTTTAGTGAACAATACAGGTTTTCCCCAGACTGACACCAAATGTTTTTTAAGGTGATCACAGGGGATTTGTCCTAATCCAGATATTTTCCATGGTATGGGAAATATGGGAGACATCCATTATTGAAAGTGAATTAAAAACAACAATGGAGGCTGTATTTGAGTCTTCAGCCTTTCTGACAGTGTGGGTAGATGCTTTCCTATAGTCTCACTTCTTTACTGAAACACCAGGAAGCCAACGAGACAGAATATGGAGAGACGCTACCGGCAACATTAACAATCAGACTATGCAGGTTGAGGTATGTGGAGTGTCTGGATTAACAAATGTGTTTTGTGATAATTAACATTAATATTCTAAGCATTAATGTACTGCACACAATATGCATTAAAATAAAAAGAAACTGATGATGAGAATCTTATGTCAAGGGCCACGTACTACCTTTTTTTCTTCATTTTCATCTCATGGTCTTCATCAGCAATAATAGTTATTGACTCGTATGCTTATTTTTGGGGCATTTCATGCATTTATTAGATAGTGACATTAGTAGAGAGATTGCAGAGAAAAGAGACGGTGTATGACAAGCAACAAAAGTCCTCAAACCTCAAACCAGGGAGGGGTTCATGGCCGTAACCCCCTACGCCATGGGGTCAGGTCACAGACACTCTTATGTTAAATGCTTTCTCTATTTAAAGATGGTCTTTGGTGTCAGATGTGAATGTCCTGCTAGATGTTTCTCCAGCAGGTTTCAACCAACCTTTGATCTTTTCCCAGTCAATGCTGTGACATGTTTTGGTCTGTTTTTCACAGTCAGCTGATGCTTCCGGTGTTGCTTCTCTTGTCCAGGGTCCACAGATATGATGCAGCCCAGTATCAGTGCCCGCAGTGTGCTCTTTATGTGCCCTATTTTTGTGGAGGCTGTTTGGTATTTTCCTGACATTGACACTCTCTTTGCCCATCTGTTTGGTATTTAGTGCCCAGCGCAGAGCACATGGTGCACAGGTGGGAGGAGAGGTGCAGACAAGTGGGAGGTTCATTCAAATGAAAGCCAGTTGTTGTATTTTGGTTGAAACATGGTTCTAGATGTTGTGCCGAAAATAGACGTCTCAGAAACACATCTGTTTCTGGTGCAACATCAGTCTGCTGCCGCTGTGATTTTATCAACAGGATCAAACTAAATACTTGATGCAGACATGCTGCAATAACAGATTAATGCTTAAAATATAAACAGGTTATTTAAATTAAACACTCTCCGACCAAAATCAGCACAGAAAATAAAATTTAATGTGGTTAAAGCAGGAAAGTCAGTAAATCAGTCTGCATTGATCTATGAATGAATGTGGGTGATTCTCACAGTATCTGTTGTCCACAGCTGTTCATATTGTATGAAAAGCTTTTCCTTCAGTTCTTTAAATCCCTGCAGCATCTGAAGGCAGCAGGACTGATATGTTGATAAATCCCCAGCCTCTGAGAAGTTTCATGTCGGAGCACAGTTCCATTACGCACCATTAAATTACCTGAAAACGACACCAGGCCACTACAGAATAACCACACACATCTCTACACACATCAGACTGGTCCGTTATAGACGTCGGCTGAGCAGCTCATCATAGCCTCTTTCCCAACTTTCTCATGTTTAATTCTTGAAATGCACTATGGTGCAAACCCTGTTCTGTAACATTAGTTAATGTGATTATTTATAAGTAGAGATACAGCGTCAGTCTGATGCAGTTATATAAATGGCTTCACCAAATATAATTCTTATTTTTAATTTTTTATTTCCTGCTTTATTATAGTAACTAACTGATGAAAAACTCCATTTGCCTATGTATTAATATGGAAAATAAGGGGCAGTTTATATTCAAAAAGGAGTAGTTTGTATTACGTGTGGTCTGACCTCATCACGAAATCAAATGTGTCTATAGTTGTTATGAACGGCCTCACTTGAAGGTGGAGGGAGCCAACTGTGATATGGGGGAAGATGCGATATCATTACAGGGATAATGACACACATTTTCAGACTCTCCTGGAAGGCATTCACAGTGTTGCACTCAGTTGCTCACTTGAAAATGGGAGGAAATGGTTGTGTAAGGAATGAAAAAGAGAGCTGGAGAAAGAAATTCACATCCTGGCTCTTCTCTGCTTTCTCACTTCCACACACCTGGCCAACCACAGTATGAAATGTTGGATTGTTGGTTTTGGAAAGTTACAGAAACTTAAGTGCTAACAGTTTGTGAAGAGACTCTGACTTGAAGTTCCAGTTCCTTGACAGTCCAGCCTCTTCAGAGAGTCTCACCGGGATGTGGACTGGAGATGGGACTCCTCGTAGACGTTGCCTTGAGAAGCTCCTTGGACATGCTGTACCTCACTCCCTCTGACATGTTGTTCTGCTGGTCAGAGTTAAAATTAAGATATTGGTCCATGTGAGTTTGTTTCATTTACACTGTGATCTTTATGCTCCTGTCATATATTTTCTTTAATATATTACATTTTTTCTGGAATATGTGAAGATACTGTTAGTGACAAATATCAATAACTGGGAGCTTAAATCCATCAATCAGCCCATGCATGCTCACTTTTGTTTTCTCAGCAACACACCACTCACTCCATTGTGACAGGGAAACCAAACAAACAACCACTCGGATGTGTTTGCAGCTCCATTCAAACTCTGATCAGTTTGATATCTCAGTTTAACATTAATTCAAGCCTGGGATAGATTGACTGCTATTCAGCGGAGTCTGCTCTACTTATCAGGGCTGCCACCGTCCTTCCAAGGAATATGAGAATGCTAAAGTGGAGATGATGAAGCACCTGAAAGACCTCCATAAATTCAGCTTCTTTAAAAGGAAGCGCTTCCATCATTCAGGGAGATTTAGCGCATAAGTAAGAGCCTTGTGTTTTTTACCACTGTTCTCAGCGCTGCCAAAGTCTAAACCGCCTGTTCATCAGACTCATCAAAGAGCTATCGTTCCACACGAGCCTGTGTTTGACTCTCTTAAATCAACAGGAAATGCCTCCCAGTAGTCTATTGATTGCAGAGTCCATTCATTACTTACTTTTTTATAATAACAAATCAATGATCAAAGTGCTGTAAAGAGAAGCCAAAACAATTTCACTGCCCTCTATTGTCAGATGACTTTGTCATTTTGGAATTTGAAGGATTTAAATTTTATATTGAGACACAGATAGTGTCACCAAATACAAACTAAAAAATAATGGGCCTAAAATTGGTCCCTGGGGAACACCACATGAGATAAAAACATTTTTCGAGCTAAAATTGCCAAGACAAACCTTAAAATCATGTCCTTGAAGGTCTGATAAAAACCAGTCCAGTACTGACCCAGATGGGCCAACCCACCTCTCAGGTTCTCCATTAAAATATCATGGTTGATAGTGTCAAATGATGCACTTAGATCCAATAATACTAAAATAGAAACACTACCATTGTCATTTATTCTTAAGTCATTAATTACTTTGACCAAGGCTGTTTTAGTACTATGGTTGGTAGAGATCCTGTATTTTGTTGGTTGTCAGGTGGTTGATTAACTGCTTGTGGACGACTTTTTCAATAATTTTGCTTTGGAACGAGAGGTTAGAGATCAGTCTGTAGTTATAAATCATAGATGGATCTAGAGTGGGCTTCTTTAAAAGAGGTTTAACAGTTGAAGATTTGAGTGAGCTGGAAATATTCAGTGGTTAAAATATCCTGGAAATATGGAAATAAAATCACTTTGAATTGAAGTTAGATTTTTGTAAATATCAAGATGCTCTAGAAGCTGGGCTTTATGCCATTCATGCTCAGCCCTTTTGCAGTCCCCTCTCTTCCTCCTTATCAATTCACTTTGATTTTAACAGGAGCAATATAATCTAAAACCAGTTCAGTACCTTGATTAAAGGCAATTACCATGATACCAGCTGAGTTAGCATGCAGGTACTGTTTCTATACAGTTCTTACACGATCAAGATTGATTTAGAAAAAGATGCAGTAATGGTCTAATAAAGCAATGTCAAGTGCTGACACGGCGAGGACATTAACTCCTTTAGATATAATTAAGCCTGAGGTATGAATGGATCCAGATACATGCTGAGAGGAACCAAAGGCCTCCAGCAGGTTGTTTAGCTCTCTAGAATAGTAGACTCCATTGTTATTATTTACATGGATATTAAAGTCACCAGAAGCCAATATAGAATCAAAATCTAAGGAAGTTTGGAACAACAGGTCATTGAATGCATCAATAAAAGGGCTAGTTGTTTTTGCACTATGAATAATAAGACAGGAGTTCTGCATTTCAGTGTCAGTGCAAGATATTCAAATGAATAAAATGAAGTGTACTCACCAAAAGTGAGTTGCCTCTATAAAAACATATCAGCGAAGAGTGCTGCTACACCTCCACCTCTTCTACCTCTAGACTTAAAAACATTTAAGAAGTTAAAATTCAGTGATGATGCCTCTGTTAGTGTACAACTACCACCAGTCCAGCCAAGTTACAGTCTAAAGTAACATGTCCAGCTTATGACCTGTAATTAGGTCACTAACCAGCACAGCCTTTCCTGTTAAAGATCTCACATAAATAATGAATAAAGCAAGCTTTAAATTAAAGTTGTCATTAATGGCATTAATCTGAATCAGACTTGATGGTTGGCTGACCTTTGTACAGTTTTCTGTGTAATAAAATGGGATCGCCTGCCTTCAACAGCTTGAGTGGGTGAGGGATATTACTGGTGCTACCTATCCTCCCAACACATCATAGGGACTGAAAATTGAGTTTTTGGTGAGCAGTCTAGTGCCTCTGTGGTTTGAATGAAGGTTATCTTTCTTGTACAGGCCATTGGTGAGCGCTGAAGAGACGACTGAAACTTTTCCTCTGAGAGGCAATCGGGCCTGATTGAACACAGAGCTTTCCGAGGCTCTGAATAGTATCAGTTAGTGTCTCATAGTCCTGTTGGAGCTTAATTGACCGCTTAAGTCTAATATCATTTGTGCCCACATGAACAATAATAGTATGGGCAGTTGGGTGGATGTCAGTAAGAAGAGAGGCCAGCAGTATGTAATTTCCATTTGGAATTTCCACAAACCTGATGACAGAGTCGACTAAGAGAAACTCTGGTTTTCCGTCTGCATGGCCTCTACTGTAGATGGCAAGGTTCGCAGAAGCCCATCGAGGCTGAGGACATCATTCTTTGTAACACCATTCCCAGTGATGACCACGGTTGTGCCCGCTGCGAGCACGGCCGTCTGCCAGTCCAGAACAGAGCAGTGCCGTTGGCGTCAGGGGTCATTTCTGTGGCTCGCCCTCCGGGGATGCCGAACGGGAGCCGGCAAAACACTCTAGTTTCTGAACACAAGTTGTTACAGCAGGTCACATGGTCTCGACAATCTTGTTGATCACTTTGTTACTTTTCAAGGTTGCCTGTAATGTTTGATCTTGTTTATTTGATACAGTACAGTGGTTTCACAGCCAGCTATAAAATGAAAATTGGAGGAAGTCATTATATAAGCCATAATCTTGACAGTTAATAGTTTGCACTGAATAGTTCTGCTATTACAAAGCACTTTGCTGTAGCCCGCTAAAGTGTTTTTTGAAATTTTAATCATTGTTTTCCTTCCATTTCTTTGTCTCTATCTTCAGCAGGGGTGTGTGGAATACTGCCAAAATTGACCAGGACACCCACAGTCCAGACTTTTCAGATTAACACTCTGCCACTGATTGTCATAGTAATGGGGAAATTGATTTTTTGTTTGCTATAAAGATAGTAATCATGTCTATAAAATAAATCAATTTACCCTGCAGTAAAACGTGTTTTTGTGAGTATTTTATTGTGGGTCCCTCTACTTTTGACCTGTTTACCTGTCAGATATTCATATTTCCAGTGTGATATGGACACAGCATGAGTTGTGACACAGAAACACAGCCACATAATGACACAGACATACAGTGTGTGAACAGACTCTTATCACCCTGGAGCTAACCCCCCAGCCATAGCTCAAGGTCACTGCTTTTATAGCATCTTTCTGCAAACTGTCCGATTCGAGCCTTTCCTCTGGCATCAAAGTAAAGAGAGAAAACATTAAAGTGTAATAGAGAGCAAAATGTCAACACTTTTATTCTCTACTGACTTCCTATCTCATTTCCCACCTCTGCAAAGATTCTGCTGAGTCTGCAAAGGTTGATTAATCCACACATGACGGCCCTCCTGTTTCCAAGCTTCACTGTGGCCTGCTCCACAATATCTGTTTCATTTTTAATAATTAAATTCAATGTTCTTTTTAAAAGCCTCTCCATAGATAGAGGCTTGACTCGCACTGCAGTCACACATGAGGGCCCTGGCAAAAAGGAGAAGGTTGTGTTTGAGAAAACTGCTTACCATGTGCTGCCCTTCCACTCCACAGTTCTGATCCTATAAATTCAGCCTACAGGATGAAAGAAACGTCCTCTTCAAGGATGCATTTAAATTCTCATTTAAGTCTTGGATGAGGCATGAACTGGGCTCTTACATATTTGAATGTGTTTGTGTTCTTTTCACAGGAAGGACTACATGTGAGCTCATACAAACAGAAATAGTGTTGACCTTATTGTACAGCCAGTGGCTCAGCAACATACTGTACCAACCTATTACCAGACAATAACATTGATATTGAAAGGGTTAGCAAACCCCAGGATTATGTTCAAGGAGAACTTTTCAGTATATATGTATGGCAACTGCGGAATGGGTAAGATCACAGTTATGGCAAATAGTAAAAAAAAAAAGTTACAAAAGTATGGTTAAACCAGCATTCATTTATTTTTCCGGCCACTTGATGGCATCGCAACAAGCTTGTAACACAACATTGACATAATATCAATTTATGAAGTTGTTATGGGAAACATGTTAGCAATCAGCTGCCTATTTATACATCCAGACACAGAGTAATGTCCAGGCATCCTGATGAAAGTAAGTCTCTCACTCTCTTCTTTTAACTCTGTTTAGGTTTTATCAACTCCTGAAATCTAAAGCTACTAAAAGCTCCATTATGTTGCTAGCAAGTCACTAATTTTGTCTGTCTGCCATTCGGTGTAGAGTCGGGTGATGATTCTATGAGTGACCCATTTCACAGTACATGTTGTTGTATGATGCATTGTTTAGTGATGATTGAGCAGCTTTAAGGCATGTTAAAGCACTTTGTTAAAAGATGTGACTGATGATTTTTTAAATTTTGAGGCTGCGTCACAACCGACTTCAGATTTCACTACTTTTTCTTGTTCTTTGCTCAAGATGAGAGTGGACAATGCAAACAACACATGGAAAAACCTTAGCAACAACTTTAGCAACAAAGGCAACAGAATGGACGGCTGTTTATGAGCATCGAGCCGACGTCAGCTCATCGACAAGGTAGAAAAAAAATGTCATAAATAAAACGTTCAGAGACTTGCAGGGAACATTTCTACATACCATGACCATGACCATGACCTTAGCATAGATATCTGACATCATAACATTATACAAATAACAGAAAATCATAAAAAGCATAATATTACTGCTTTTAAAACAAAGTGTATAAATATCTATACTTAAGTTTATGGCAATCCATCCAACAATTATCAAGGCATTATGATCAAAGTATTTCAACCTGCAACCTGCAACATTAAGTGCAGGTCAGTGCTGGGATATGACCTCCACACCTTTACTTTCCTCCTTGCTGTACACCTTACACACTAGTTCCTGCATTGGCACTGAATGTGTGTAACTTGTTGGTTTTAACGAGTCATCTGTCATGTCAAGCAGCCTTTGGGAAAGCACAGACTTCTTTATTATCTGTGCAACTGCAGTGGTCTGTCGCCTGTTTGAAAAGAATGTAGGTTCAGGAGTGTCTCCCATCAAGCCTTGATCCATCCTTCACAGGAGCCTTTTCATTTTGTCTCAGGTGGAAAACCGCCTTGGATAGCTAAGGTTCAAAACCACAAGCAAGGTCATCTTGAGCACTGTCTCCAGAGTGAGGCGACATATTGTATTTGAAACATTTATTGCTGTGTTAATTCTTCCTTTAAATCCTTTAATGTTTCATTACAAGAACACACTCTCCACAGTCCTCTGAAGATTTGTTAGGATGCTTCCCAGGAAACAACACCGGGTTCTTTTTAAAAGTTAAACCAAAAGTATTGAACCGCTGTGTCTCTGGTGCTTTTACTTTCATCCCTCTAAAACTGGAGGATGACATGGACATGGCACCCTATCTGAAAAACAAGAGCCTATCCACTAATGGAGCTTTAAGTGGATTAGATGTTCCTTCATCACTTCGGTGAAGGTCAGTCCTCAACGTCCCAGGGCAAGAGGGATTAAGTTTGTTGCTATACTTCCAGTCAGTGGCCCTGCTGCTGCTAGATGGAGACTGATAAATGAGACTGATTTTGTCCTTTTTATTAAAAAATGATGTGGTGCAGTCATCCACCTCAAATATGATGGATGTGATAGATCTTGATTAAGTATATTTACTGACTCGTCCTATAGGACCAGGGTGTAGCAGATTTAGTAGCTTAACTATAACTACAATGTTTCTCAGAATGGTGTGAAAATCAATTTCATGACACTAAAACTTGCTCAAGATAGGCAATCCATAATGATTGACATGAACCTTGATTTAATATCTGTCAAAATTTTTCATTGTTTAGTAATGCGGCTGAAAGTGTGGACTGAACATGTCCAGGTCTGTTTGAGGTTGGAGCTTCACACCTTTTTAATTCAAGAAGCTAATAATGAGACCTCAATGTTTGCTTATTGGAAGGAAAAAATATTAAAGGTGTAGTCCAGAGATTTAGTGTTGCACTGTCACAAAGTTGGCGGATTTGCGAAAGACATACAGTCTTTAAAAAATAATATCCAACCCCCCAAAAATGCAGGATCATACACTTGCATCGTTCATTAGATTCTCCATGACTGGTAGGCGGAGTAGACTGTGAATAAAGATGGATGTAGCGAAGTGTGATGGCACCTTTCACATCATCCTTCATGTTGGCGCCTTTCACGTTGCGCTACCTCGGACCAAAGCAAACACCAAGCGGTACACACTTTGACTAATGTTAGCTACTTAAACTAAATTGTGCTAACAGGGCAGGTATCGTAATCAAGTAGCATTAAACTAGCATTAAAACACTGTGAACACAGACAATAGTCTGACTCAGAGTCAGTCTCAGAGCTGGATAGAGCAGCAGGTGAGCAAACAGTCCGTCAATCCAACACATCAAAGCTACTGTGAGTCCAGGAAGCGTGCTGGACTGTGAAGCATAGCTACCGGCCGCAATGGAATCGCAGGTTACATGTTGCCTACTGGTCCAAAAACACAATGATTACAAAATAAAAACCTGAAAAACATTGAAAACCTTCTTTGGAGTGCTATAAACACCCAACAATGACTGAATGATAAGTTAGGAACGTGAGGTCATGATCTGAGAACAATGAAAAGCACCTTAACATCAGTCATAGCTTTCAGGCAGCCAGTGGAGAGATTTTAGTATGTGGAGAGTATAGTATGTGCACTCAGTAATCCAGATGACTGTAAAACCATGAAGGAGTTTTTCACAACTGCCTGAGAAAGTGATGGTGTGATATGACCTTTTTTTTGTGTCTGTATTCTCAGTGATCTTTCATTTTAAATGTCAGTACAGCTGATCTAACAGCACATCTGCACATCTCTGTTTTTGTTTCTTTTGTCTTAATGTTGTGATCATAAAATAATGATTTTATCAACAGTTTGTTGATGACTGCTGGTCATCAAATTTCACACTCGTACCAGTATCTGACAACATAAACAGAAAAATAATTAAATGAGTACAACTCTATCATGAATTCTACTGTATGAAAACAGGCTCACTCTCCCTATACAAACAAACATGTTAAAACTAGTTTTGCTGTGTACATGTGAAGGCAGTGTCACTAATATATGACATGCTAATTAAAATTCATTTTAAGTCAATTGCCAAAAAAAGGCAGGCATTGATATACATTTCCAAGGGAATTTTGTGCTTCAGATACGCTGTTCTAGCAAAAATAGACCCAAAATAGACCCCCTTTAATACCTGCAATAACTGATTTTTGGCCACTTGGGGGCAGCAGAAACAAGTTGAAAACATAGCATTGATATATAATCACTTTTTAATTTTTTTATGCTAAAAATAAGCTAGTGTGCATTGTGTTTATACTAAGCCGTCTGACTTTTCTTTACAATTAGGTCTACTTGCAATAATATGATCTTGTATGCACATCTTCTGACACCTTAAAAATGTCTCTTTCTATGAGGTACAGTACAGTAAGTTTGTTACTTTTATGAAGTATAGGTCAGCTTAATTCTGGGCCCTGAGTGGTAATTTTGTTGCTTAGCTGTTTTCAGTTCAGGCACCTAACTTAATTATATTTTCAGAGTTTTTCAACCTTCTCAAACTTGTTTAAAAGTTATTTATTTCAACCTTAATACAGTAATAGGCTCAGGCTTCTCAGAGGCAGACAGTACAATCCAGCCTTTAACAGGTTATTTCCCAGTTTAATTGACATATATTGAATATTGGCAGGGGATAAAATATTCCAACAGCTTCAGTCCAGAAACACTGGTGTCAGTCTTCCTATACTGTAGGAACTGCTGCACTTTCATTTCACCCAGAGATTCAACCAGTTCCAAGAAGCTAGAGAAGTTACAGAGGCTTCTGAAGGTAATGAAGTAATATCAAAAACAGCACAGGCTTCCAATCCTTTCCCAGAATTGTGTTTATCGCTCTGCAGATAAATAATACGTCTGTGCTTCTCACAGGGTCATCTCTCTTTGAATAACACCTCTGGGAGAGGATGCTGAAGAATATCCATACAATACAAAGCAGCTATGTGCTGCGTATGATGAGTTGCCACTTCTTCTCTCACTTTTTTATTACAGCTCCACAAATTCTATTCATAACATTTTTAAATGTTCCCTGCCAGAAAAATAGCATTAATGCATAATCGTCTGTCAGCAAGTCTTTTCCAATCAAAGATAAAATGCCATAGATTATAGATCAGGAGATGAGCTATGGACTCTCCTTAGAGTCACTGAAAGGAATATTTTCTAATATATATTTTTTCATTTTCATTTTTTCATTTTTTCAGTGAGAATATTCAAGGCAGGAGTCCTTCTCATACAAGCTCTGATTACCTTCGCTGGTTGTAGAGTTTTTGTACATTTTCAAGGCTCAGAGTCGTCTGCTGGCTGCTGTAATACTGCTAATAGCGCTGCCAGGAGTGTGCAGCACCTGAGGAGCTACTGTAGCTTCTCACAGGTGGTCTCCCTTGCTGTTACCTCTCTCTCTCTCCATGCCTCCACTTTCTCATTTTCACCAGTTTCTCGTTACTTCTGCCGAGGTTTTATGATGGAATGAGCTAACTGAATAATCAGTTTACTTAAGTAAATATGCTGTACTCGCATGACATCAGCACAGTGAACTTGCCCAGGTTATACCAGTGCATATAAGGTTGCTATGGGAACTGGATCAATTGTACGGGGGAAACAGCAGTTGAATAGAGGAGATCAGACAGGATTTTATATGTCAAAGTAATTCCTTGGTGGGTCTGTAGCCCTTTCTAGTGCCACCCTAGTGTCCCCTACGGTTACTTTCATTCAGCACAAGATGTGTCATTTTAACAGAGCAGGGACATCCAGCATCACACTGGTTCCTAAACTTTTTAAAACCTCTGCACCCCTACATAGTTTTTTTATGACACCCCTCACACAGATTTAAGTGCTTTCAGTCAGTTCAGTTTCAGCTCTCTCAGACTGTGCTCAGGGCTGAGGTGTATCTGCATTTCTTTGAACTCTATTTACAGAGACAAATCTTGTATAGTTTGCTGTGACAGTTATGAAAGCAGGTCGAGGAAAACTAAACAAAATATAGCCCTTTATCACAAAAAGATGAAGAGTTATAGAATGAATTTGCATCACAGATTGATACAGTCTAAAAGTGTTTGAGTATCTGAGGATAGAACTGGACAAATAATAGTCAGAGTTTCTTCCACCATTGGAACTGGTCCTTATCAAACAGTGAAACAGGAAAATAACATTACCACTTCGCTAATGACACCATTACAATGAGTAATGATATAAATATGCAATTAAACTAGCTGCATAACATCAGCGTGGAACACCCTGCTCATAATCAGATTCTTAATAAAAAGTAATAAAAGTGCCAATGAATATTGGTCTAACCCCTTTGCAGTCCATTATACTGCAGGATCCTCTCTTCATCTATCTATTACTCATGTGTCTGAAGACCAGAGTGGCTCCTACCACAGTGCAAGTGGGGAAGGCAGTATCAGGTCATCTCTCCTCGTCCCGCCTGGCAGATAGACTTTGTCAGCCAGCCAGATGGATGAACTCATTTTGGAAGGTCTGATTTCTTTCGCAGGAGTTTACAGTAAATTGAGAGGAAACCAGCAATCTTATCTATCATTTATTTTCCAGATAAACCCAAGAGCACATTTCTCCAGCATCTCCTGCTCCAACTCTGCACTGAGAAAAAGGGAAGAATCAGAGTATTGGATGCTCATATGCCTTTCCCGTCCTCCAGTAAAAGGAGATTTACTATTGATGGCATGATGGATTGCTTAGGTTGGAATCTGTAGTTAAAAGATGATGAATTATTACCTCCATCTCAACAAAGAAGAGGTTCAGACACTGAAACCATCCATGTGTCTTTCATAGGTTACTGGCTCCCGTGTGCTAACACTTTAGCATTCACTACACAATGCTAAGGCTACTTTAGCTTATACGTTTACTGGTTTTGTGCTAAGACTGCGTTCACATCATAAGCGGTAGCAGCTGGGTTGAACACAGAGGTTGTCTACAATGGGCTGATATATCTAGAGATGTTAAAGTGATGGTTACAGGGTGTAAACGGTATGGCAGCATCTTTGACGGTAGATAAATTTAATCTCATGGTACATGTCATCATATTATCAACCCCTACTCAAGACCAGTTACTCTGAATAATCCACAGAACCCACAGGCAACACTTCTGATGAGGAGAAAGTAAAGTCTGTGGATTATCCAGAGAAACAAAGCCTTTATATTCAAGAAAAAAACAATACACACTTTGGATCAATATTTAAGACACTTTTATTAAAATGACATAGTTTAAAGTGTGCATATCCTGGCAGTGAAAGGACTGTCAGTACTGTAATTACTACTCAGAACTAGAATACAAAACCAAACCTGGAGGCCCTGATTGCTGATATGACATGATTGCTTCGTCATATCAGCAATTTAAGATTTTTATCTCATATTAAGTTTAAGATTTTTGATTAGCTGAAATGTGATTGGACGCCTTTTGAAGGGAAACAGGGTAAAATATTAATTAATTTCAACCACATCACTCCGTCCAAGAGCTAGCTCACAGCTGTTCTGTCAGTGATGCTGATTGAAGGCCTAACATAAGTCAACACTAGTGTATCTGTTGTGTGATTGTAGGCTTCACACTATACTGTACTGTATATATATATATATACACTAACTCAAACGTGAGAAATACAAACTTGAAACAGTCTGATCCTCCTCTGATACTCATCCTGAACATTTCTTGGCATTTTCTGTCACAATCCCTCAAATTGCTTAAAATATAACTTTTAACTTTACTTTTATATAACCCTAACATGTAGATTTCTTTGAATCTTGACTGTTTCCACCAAAGTTTGATGCACAAACTGACTGTCATTTGAATTCATCGCAGTAATTCTGTGAAGAAGGAAGAATTCAATTACTTTCTAACAAATGAGGGGTTCGTATCAGCAGGGGTGAAAAACAACAACACTGGCTTCCAAATCAATATAGGTCCATAGGTCAGTCACTGGTGGCAATTACTTCTCTCCTGCCTATATTAGCGGAAGTGATTCAACTGCAGCTTAACACCACGTTTTGGCAGAGGACTGGAGATTAGATAGACAACTCTTTATTTACGCTGTCTCCTGCCAGACTAAGGAGATCCCCTTTTCTCAGATTCTTAGATGATGATTAGCTGAGACTACTTCTCCTTTTCGTCAACTCCGTCTCCTCAGCTTCAGCCGTTATCAACAGGATCCAGATCATGACAGGTCCTCATTTGAAGCATTGCTAATCAGGAGTCAGGCCGCTGTGCTTGGAGGCACAAATGTCACATGCAGCAATTTATCAAACGTCAGTTGACTCTGAGTGTAGCTTTCTCCTTTTCATGTTTGTCTGATATGAACCTACTGTATCAAGATTATGAATGTGGTGTTTTTTGTTGAAGTCTAGCAGAATAATGCTGCTCTATCAGTCAAAAGATCAGTGCTGGAATAGCTTTTGCAGAAAAAAAAAGTGTTTACGCAGCGCTTTCATGCGATGTCTGCCACAGCAGAATGAGTTTCAAGATGAACGAATTGGCCTCATTTGAATAAAACAGCAAACATTTTACATTTCTGTACAGGGTTTGGCTGAAAAACTACTGTTATGTCATTTTCCAACACCCACAGGGTGCAAGAAGGACTTGATTTGGCTAATTTCCTGCCATTATCAGCATCATAAACACAACAGTAATTCTAATGGTGCCATTACTTACACTTCACTTCCTGCATGGATGGAGGTTTTGCTCATTTCCATGAACATGGATTTCCCACTGCTGTGATGATACGAGATATTTGTTGATTTGATTGTTTTTCAACGATAACATTTTAGAACAAACGCAAATGTCAAGAGACTTAGTTGAGATTAAGGGTGCCAATTTCAAGTTGTGAGGGCCAAAGCATATGCTGTTCAGACTAATACTGCAACAGAACAGGAGGATCTGTGTCACCCAAACCAACAACATGAGACTTTTAGCTGGGTGTGCATATATCTTCAGTTTTTGTTGACATTGTCAGAAAGGTGATAACTCTACTTTATTATTGAGGTTGTAGTGGATGATGGTGGTGGTGTACTGGAGTGCATTACATTGAAAAGTGTACCTGATATTTTGCCCCCATCATGTATGTTAATGGACTGGACAAAATATTAGGAAGACTATCCAATATAATGCACTCCAGTACACCACCACCATCACCACCCACTATGACCTCAATAATGAATAAAGTAGGATTATCACCTTTCTGACAATGTCAACAAAAACTGAAAATGTGTAAGCTTCATAAATGTAGAATTTAGGGCAGAGCTGTTGTATTGGATTGCATTAGATTGCACAGGTGTAACTAATTTGTGAGTGTATGTGTGTGTTGATAAATTTACCACTAAATTAAAGGTATTGCACTGAAACTGAATGAAAATCAATCAGCCCCAGAACTACAGCACTGTAATATGTTGTCAGTTGTGTTACATGCATGCAAAAAAAGGAAATGACATTTAATGGAAAATATAAAAATCCAGTCATGTAAGAATTCTTTCCCTGAGCTGCTTCCTCTCAGGCGACACTGGTTAAACCACTGGAGGTCAGTAAAAACAAGATTTTTAGGTGATGTTAAGTTACCATGTAAATATGATATATTTAAAGCTATAATATGTAACTATTCTGCATTAAAATGTCTAAAAACAACTAGACCTATGTTATATATTTTGTTGAGTTGTGTACTTACATCATCCCAAATGTTTCCAACAATTTTCAAACCCAGAGAAATCAGAGTCATTTTAATCAAAGTCTGTTTAATTTGGTTGCCTGGTTTTGGTTGTCAATGGCGTCATAACCCCTCTACCAATGAGTTTACGTTCACAAGACACACACATCGGCGTTGTGTTTGTCTGCTACAATGGCGTCTACCAAAGAGTATACACATACAAGATAATACATCGGCGTTGTGTTTGCCCACCAAAAAACTGTCATAAATTGACTATTCAGTTTTAAGTCACATTTTTATGATAAACTTTTTTAACTGTGTTTTAACCAGATGAAGGATTTTAGTCATTGGATGTCTGGATCTTAAGTTATCAGAGAAACAAGCTGAGCAAACGTTAGCAGCAGCTCGGCTAGCAGTCCCTCCCGGACGTCTTCTTTCTGCCGAACAGTGTCAGAGAAACATGGACTTTTAACATGAAACTGCTTTACTCACTGTTTTTACAGTTTTATTCCCCATGTACATTTGTTTTGGAGAGGAGACCTCTGTGGATAATTTGGCTCATGGTAAAAACCTGCAGAACATCTGTATCTTAAGTTATCAGAGAAACAAGCTAAGTTAACAGCAGCTCGGCTCGCAGTCCCTACTGGACATAATGTGTCCACCGAACAATGTGACAACGTGGGAAAAACACTGATTTTTAACATGAAACTGCTTTATTCAGTGTTTTTACCTGTTTTAATCACTGGATCTGTTTGTTTTGGAGAGGAGGAGACCTCTGTGGATAATTCAGCTCCTGGTAAAAACATCCTGAACACTGAAGTAATCCCATCCTGGAGAAGCTGGTTGTTTAGCAATGAAGATAACAACTCCTATGATCCGACGCTACTTCACAATATCATCAAACTCCAACTTTTGTCCTTGTTTTGATTGAGAGACCCCTAGTGACAGAAATTACATATTGTGCATCTAAAGCTGCATTGGATGATTTTGTTTGGCCACTTAGGCAGCAGACCTATCTGAAAACACATCTGTCATATCCTCACCTTACAAAGTTGCTATTGCAAAAGTGTTAGCAAACAAATTTACATGCTTACACATTAAGCAGCTGGCACAAGAGGCTAAAACAGTCTGTAGAGTTGAAAGGATTAGAGTCAGGTGATAATTCTCTGTGGGTTTGTGTCTTCTTGTGTTACCATTCACATTACACGTAGTCATGTGATCCATTATTAATTAAACAAGACAAATAGTCTACAGTCAGTTTAGCGTGCTAACATTTGCTAACTAGCACTAAACACAAACTACAGCTGAGGTTGATGGAAAATGCATAAAGGTTTTGGACATATTAGATTCTGACATGATGATTGCATTAGATGAAAAGTTAGGGGAGCACCAAAGTTAGTACAGTTGAGGGGGACATGAATGTCAATCCATCCGGTAGTCGCCATGACATTTCACTGAACCACAAATGTCAGCCAAATGTCAACCCCACGGTGGTAGAGGAAAGTCCGGACTACCAAAGTCTTCAAAGACTGATTGTCTGTGAACTGTGAATGTATGTACAAAATTTTAGTTTATTTTGAGATATTTCAGTCCGAACCAAAGTGGTCGACAGACTGATATACTGACATTACCATCCCTTGTGTAGATAAAAACGCGAACATTAGTGCAGCTTTAATCATTGTTGTATGTAACTATACTGAGCATGCAAATTCTCCAACAGACCTTTACTGTGACAGAATATTTGCTATAGGTTATTTTGATACAACAGCAAATCGTCAGAGAGTCGTGGCCAGTATCGAGCCTGTAGAATGACCATATATGGCATTGTTTTGATACAGTGTACCTGTGGTCAATGTCACAGGGATTGTTATTCAAATTTTTATATAAACATTGGACAATATTGCTCCATTTACAATGACCAGCTGTCACAAACCATGTGATTAAGCCATAAAACCGAACAGCTCATGCTTGAAATTACCCAGTATGAGCATTTATCAGATGTTGACATGTAGCTGGAAATTGCAAACATAAAAGCCGCCAGCTGCATCAGTTCAGGTAGCTGCTATTCACTGTACAAATGTTTCCTTGGTAAGGTCAGTCTAATGATAACTGTAGTGTAAGTGATGGTGCAGGGGATATTTACATCCATTTCCTGCAGCATTCATTCACTTTGTAAGAGTATTCCAATGGTCTGCATTAGATGAAGCAATAGATGAGAATGATTGCTGACAGTCATTCATTTATTGTTGAGTGTAGGGATTGCAGATAATGTGACTTGCTCGCATTTCGAGAGTAATTACACACAGCATGTGAAATTGAAGGCGGCTGACTAAGATGTAACAGCCACTATCTAAAGCCCTTCACTTCACCTTGATAAATGCCTGGAACCTGTTCGATATCACTCAAAGATTAGTTTTCCAGCTTTTCCACCCAAGGCAGGGAATGTCCTTTTGCTTCACAGCTGGTGTTGTTGGCGAACTTCAGAGAGAGAGAGAGAGAGAGAGGCCCGTCCTGCTTCTGAGAATAACTCTGTTAACTTCATGAACAGAGGAGAGCGTGGTTCTCCTGTGTCCTCTGCACATCACCTCTGTTAGCCTGCTGAGAAATCATCTCAGATATATTTCATACCTTTGGTCTTCATGAATGTTTGATGTAATTACCGTTCGACAAGAGGTCAGAGTATGACTGAGGAATGGATTCAGGTCGAAATGTCAAATGAGATCATGCTGAATGTGTGATGAATGAGGGCAAGGTTACAGAACAAGGACAGAGCTAAAAGTGTCTCACAGCGGTGATTGACAGGGAGACGTGTCTCAAAGAGAAATATTAAAGTGATTGCTTGTTAACCTTAAAGATCAATTTGCATAAATGGATGAGCATTCATGCATGATTTTCACTTGATGAAGATTAATATGATATTGATATGGTTTTATAATAAATAATGAAGAGACAGACAAATGTATTTACACTTCATTTAGAGTACAGAACTTAACAAATTCAGTTAAATTGTTTGTACATATTAAAGGATCTCTACCACTTATGCCTCGACTAATAATGGTTTGGCATTGGGTTTCAGGGATACGATACAATTTATTTGATGACATGATCAATATTATTATCAGTAGAAAAACAGAATTAACCTGGATTGACAGTAATGTGTCATTTGGATCAGATTCAACTGTATCACGTGATATATTATCATCCTGGGTTTCTATTGACTGCTGTAAACTCTCAAACTGCCAAGAAAACACTGCATTTTATGACTATGACAAAACAGTTGAATGAATAACAGACAAAATCTTGGATTTATGACGTCCCCTGTATCGTCAGCTCCTGCCTTCAGGGAGACGGTGCAAAGAAAAATATCAATAAAAAATCTATCATCCCACATGCCATACATCTGTTACACTGGTAATTAACTACCATGAATCCCTTGTACCTGGCACTTCTTAAATTGTTTTAAATTATTTGAAATCACTTTTAGCAATTTATTCCTTGCTTTTTTACGAAGTTGAATTTAATCTAATAAAATGTGTAAAATGTTTTTTACAACATTGTGTTTCTGTTCTTGTGACATGGGATATGAATGATGTGATATTGATGTTGATTGTAATGCATACTGATGGCAACAAAGGTGGACATAAAGTTGTTTTGAATTATGTTTTTTCAAAATCTCTTCGAATAAGTACGGTCCTTGTGTAGTTTTCTTGTAAACAAACATGTCATGTTTACGTTTAGTGTTTTTTACCAAAATGCATCTTATCTTTTAGGTCTTTCAGGTCTTTGTTGAATGCATTTCCTTCCTCACAAAACATTTGCAAAGCAGATTTCAAAAAAAAAAAAAATTAAAATCTAATATTTGCTCCACAGCACTACTAGTGGTAGAAACTCAAGGTGTTCAAGACACCTGTGGTTCCTGGTGGCAAGAGCATTTTAACAATACAGGTCTCAGGGCAGGAAACACATGCTGTAGCTACAGTAGCTTGAATAGCTACTCTGTCAGAAAAACAAGAAACAAGAAAACAAGAGGAGCAACTTCTGTATTTGTTCAGACCGAACCAAACAATCTGTAGGTTGAGAGGACTCATCGCGTCACATTCTTTTAATGCAAAAGACTAAAGAATACAGTCAACAGAGTTGGTACAAGTTACTGTAATACTGATCTCAGGATCAAATGCTGTTTTCCACGTGCGAAATGCACACCTACACAGAGTTTATCTGTAGTACTAAATCCACTACTGTATGTGTAGGCACCATTTCCTGTGAATTCATCAAGCTTGCAATCTGAATCTCCCATGGTAAAGGCGGACTCCACCAGTATACCGTATAGAGAGACAATCATGGAATACAAATACATTGAATGACTATCATTGAACAAAATGTTGGCCATGAATTGTAAAAAAAAAAAAGGGGTTTGATGTAATAACAGTATTGGCCCTTAATTTGTACCCATAAACTGTTAAAAAATATGGATGTAGTCACTCACTGATTTGTGGACTGTCGTTCTGAAGCCTGAAGTGACCATATTTGGATGAGAGGATGGAGCTGACCCTAGTGCTAGCTGCTAGCTTGGTTAGCACAGTGCATTTATAGTCTATGGTTAACTGTGATGATGCTAATGCTAAAGCTAATTATCACTAGCAAAAAACAGGCTTGAAACCATTAAAAGAAAAATGTACTTACCACAAAAACTGAAAATCCGACTCCTTAGAGGGTCTTTTATCACAACCAATCACTGAACAAGACTTCTTTTAGGTGACCAAAATGTTACAATTGACTTTCACTTTTCAATGGAGTCGCCTCCTGCTGGCCATTAGAGAGAATGCAAGTTTAAGTCACTTCAGCATTGGCTTCACTTTTCAGACCGGGAGCTTCCCGCTTGGTTGTACCCTAGAAGTGCATCAAACTTGAGATGCATCTCTCAGACGAACTATCTGATGTGTAATAAACACAACTTCACTGTAAGTCTCCTGCAGACAGTTTTTAAGTTTGCAGAAGGCACAGAAAGGTTGCATATACAATCACTGGTCAGAGGGTAGACCAGAGGATAGATTGCACTTTGTGTGTGTGTGTTATTTATTTAGTAGTCTTATGGCCTGAGGGAAAAACCTGTTCCTCAGTCTGCTGGTGCATGATTTGAGAGTCCTGTACCTCCTACCTAAGGACAGCAGGGAGGATGGGCTGTTGTGTGGATGTGGTGGGTCCTTCATGACCATCATGGTCTTGCAGAGGTTTTGCTCCCAGGCACCTTGCGGTCCATGCTGGTGCAGCTATACCAGGTGGTGAAGCAACCTGTCAGAAGGCTCTCTACGGTGCCCCGGCAGAAATCCCTGATGGTTTCAGGCCTCAGGCCAAATTTCGGTAAGATGTGAAGTTAGCCTCTCCAGCCTCCAGTCTGCATTGTCACTTCATTCTCACAGTTTTAGAGTAAATGTATGTCATGTCCTGCTACACTCCATTAGTCTCTTCTATGATATTACACATATAATCTCTTCATTTCAGTCAAACTCTGCAAGTCAGCTGATAAGTCAGAGTGAGAGATTTTGAGTCGTAGCTGTGGTGGCCTGACATGACAACACAATCAAACACTTCATCTGTCATCAAAATGACAGTACAGTCGAATCACTACAACAGAACAGTTCAATATTGTTACACAACTTTAGTTGCACTGCGTAGATGAATGCATTTGAAGCTAAATGGTGTTCCTCAGCTGTGGCATTTAATTCTACAGTCTCTGAACTCTACTGGAGGGATGAACATCATTCCATCACTTGGTGTTTTGATGATGGTGGTGGAGAACGCTGTCTAACACATTAGTCCAAAATCTCCCATAGGTATTCACCTGGGTTGAGATCTGGTGACTGTGAAGGCCACAGCATGTGATTCACATCATTTTCATACTCATCAAACCATTCAGTGACCCCTCTGTGACCTGTGAATGGGGGCATTGTCATCCTGGAAGAGACCACTCCCATCAGGATAGAAATGATCCATCATAGGATGAAGGTGATGACTCAGAACAACTTTGTATTGATTTGCAGTGACCCTTCCCTCTAAGGGGACAAGTGGACCCAAACCAGGCCAGCAAAATGCCCCCCACAGCGTAACAGAGCCCCCAGACCCCCTCACTGTAGGGGTCAAGCATTCAGGCCTGGACCGGTTTTTCCTTTAATTTGTAACCCGTCTGTACATGCCTGCTAGTGAACCTTTCTCAGAAAAACAAGAAAATATTAAAAAAACAAATGAGAAATTTGAATGCACAAAGTGAGACAGAATCTCTTGTTTAAGAGATAGAATCAAACAAAACAAATACAAAGCATTGCTACTGAAAATAAGCTGTAAATATGGACAGAATAGATGAATAGCAGGAATGAACTGAATAACAACTGTAAATGCTCCGTTAATCTCATTATCAGAAGGAGACACCTTCACCTGATATGAATTGCTAATTTGAAACCAGAGGTGCTGCTGATGTTTCTGCAGATAAGCAGCAGCAGCGTGTAATTTGTTTGCCTATGTGATTATATTTATTCTGCTCTAATGCTAAATGATTCAGTTACTGTTTGATATGGGACTGAGCCCGGTGCGCTGATTGATCTCAGAAATGAAAAATGGAATCGTCTCCCTGTAAATAAAGACGCTCAAGTCCATTCATTAGCGTTTATTCTCTGGTGTGTGCTGTTGTCTCTGCGGTACATCACAGAGCTGTTAAGACTTCTGAATCACACTGTGTTTACTGCACCGCCGGAGAAATGATATGATTACAGGCCAAAACTAGCCCCTTGTGGCCACTCAAGTTTCAATGTGCCCCCGCTGTGGGTACAATAGATCGGCTGTGAGAGAGAGAAAAAGGGCTTTCACAAAAGAGCAGACGCTTGCTAATGTATTCAACTTACAAATGGCAAAAGCAGCCAGAGGATTGTGCCAACAGGTGTAAAAAGCCTCAGCTGATTAGAAATTCAACCACTTACAGAATAATTATCGTAGCCAAGCTAAGAAGCACCATCTGGTTTGTTCAGTATCACCTGCATTAGCCGTTGGCCTCTTGAAACTTCTCTGCGGAGCTTATGGTTGATGAAAAACATAATATTTAGTACATGCTGTGATGGGAACAGACAACATTAGCACAAATATTGCTGCTAATCATCCGCGGAACGCCTTGAATGTAAATGTAATCAGTGTAGAAGCCTGAAACACAGTCTGTGGAGTGATACTTGTAACCTAGATTTGTCGGATATTTCTCAGAAATCCAAACTGTGTCATCATCGACATGAAACATTTAACCAAGCTGGAAAAAACATCTGTTGTACAAGATGCATGATTCAACTGGCTAAGTATAGCCAAAGAGGTAGTTGTAATATTTATGAGAATGTGTGCTAAATCTCTGGGCCGGTGCAACTGCAGTTGGGGGGGGGGGGGGCACAAAAACTCGTGCATGCATGTACATTGCTCTAATGGAGGGCTCTTAACCAAAGTATGGGTCTTCATAACTGGCAGCACAGACAGCTCTTTCAAGACATAATGAAATATTTTAAAAAGATATTTAGTTTAAATTTCTATTTTGTTAAGGATTTCCTGTTTACTACAAGCAAACAAGGGATGGAAGACATTTTCTGGACAGATACAAATAGTGCAAGGAGTCATATTTGTGGTATTTTGTCACTTCAAACCAGCTTTACTTTAATTGGGATATTATGGGCACATTTGTAGTCAAAATTGGAGGAGGAAGAAAAATAGAACAACTCGTCTTTGTCACAGGTCCTAAATCAGGTTAATCTGGTCATGCCTATAAGAGTTTCCTCTGTATGCAGCACACAAGAACTCCCCCAAGCACAATGTCCTAGCGCCGCTTATGTTATTTATGTTATTTTTGTGGATCTTCCAGCCTCCTCCAGGAAGTTACTAAATATTCATCCAAGTCGAGGACCGAAAAAAGAGCTAAATCAGAGAAAGCTCATTGTTTTTGTGGACCATTCAACCTCCTGCAAGAAACAAGAAGCAAAGACTGATTCTGAATATCCAACCGATGGAACACAATCAGAGTGAGCTTGTTGTTTTGGGCAAATGTTCAACTTCCATCAAAGAGAAACCAAAAGGTGCAGGTGCAGCTCCCTCTGAAACATCTGAGATGCTGCTCTGTGTCCAGCAGATCAAACCTAAAGAGCTCAACTAGCAGGCTCCTGAGATGTTTCAGCTGCTGATGCTCAGAGAGCTGGCAGTGGACGCAGAGGAGAGTTTGAGGACGTCATTGACTTCATGTTGGAGAAGGTTTCATGTCCCAACCACAGACAACCCAAAAGTTGAAAATGAACACTTAAAGGGAAACTTCGGTATTTTTCAACCTGGACCCTACATTCCCATCTATGTGTGTCTAAGTGACTAATGGGGACAACAATTTTTGAAATTGGTCCAGTATTGAACAGGAGCGCTGCAGCCGGCAGCCGCCAAACGGGCTGCAATGTAATCCTTTGGGGCGACAGTGCCCTGTTAATGTATGTTTTGCGGCTACTGGCTGCAGCGCTCTTGCTCAGTACTGGAACAATTTCAAAAATTATTGTCCCCATTAGTCACTTTGACACAAAATGATGGAAAAACAGGGTCCAGGTTGAAAAGTAGCAAAGTTTCCCTTTAAACAGTTAACTTGTAATCTGTCAACAGGTGGAGCAAAAGATGGAGTTGAGGCCAAAGCCTCCGTTTACTCAGTCGCTAAATTTAAAGGAAGCTCTTGAAATTAAAACTGCTGAGTGAGGCGGTCCTGCACAGCTGTGTCCAAAGATTTTTAAAACATCATCATGATGAAGTGTCTCTAGAGTGCCTTTGCCAGCTGTTTTGTCTTACAGGCAAAGAGCTGGAGTTTGTCATAGCCAAGTCGTTCATGGACGGATATTTTGACAGAAGGGATGGGATTGTAAAGGAAGACGGAGCTTTCAGAACATGATGGATCTGAGAGGATCCAAAACAGGACTGTGTGAAAGTTGGACATCCAGATGGCAGCATCGAGAACAAATCCTCAGCCCTGCAGCCTCCCGCAGTCAGCCTTGTACTGAGGGTTCCTCCACCCTCCAACCCACCACAAATACACTATACCCCACCTCCCCGATCCCCTCTTACACCATTCGTCAATACTTTTTCATCAGTTTTCACCAGATTTGTTGAGGAGAGCAGGATAAACCTTAACTGATGTTGCACAGTTTTTATTTTTTAGTACAAGTACAGATATTTTTGTGAAATAAACAGATACAGAGTAGCTTTGAGTTACATTCATATTAACTACAGAGTTTCACACTGCATAGTGTTAAACTTAAAGAACTGGATCATTAAACCTGGGTTATGTCAGCAGCTAATAGACTAGCCAATCTCAAAGTGTTATTACCAACTTTGGCCATGGTCTGCAAAGTAAAACGAGGTTACCTTACAACTTCAACCAGGTTCAACAGGACTGACATCG